>NC_069502.1:914547924-914640424 GCF_027579735.1 Bombina bombina | reverse complement strand
GATCATGATGATATCATCAATATATCTTGCCCATTTTATAATGTGCTTATGGAATGGATTGTTGGACCATATATGGCATTCCTCCCATAGCCCCATATAGAGGTTGGCAAAGCTGGGTGCAAAGCGAGTTCCCATTGCTGTGCCTTGGAGCTGTAGGAAATATTCCTTTTCGAATAGAAAGAAGTTTTTTTCCAGAACAAATTTTATTGAGTTCAAGAGAAACGTGCATGTTTCTTTTGGGAGATCAGTCAGGGTTTTCAGCCAAAAATCTACAGCTTCTATTCCTTTCTCGTGTGGTATGTTTGTATATAAAGCGCTTACGTCCAGGGTAACCCAAATGAAATTCTCTTTCCAGACTACTTCTGTCATTTTTCCAATTGTGTCAGGGGTATCCCTCAAAAAAGATTTTAGTCTTGGTACTAAAGGTTGAAGAAAGTTGTCTATGTACTCCGATAGTTTTGAGGTTAGGGAATTGATGCCTGAGACGATTGGTCTTCCTGGGGGTTTCTTCATATTTTTATGCACCTTTGGAAGGTGATAAAAAATTGCTGTTGTAGGGTTATCGTTTTTTAGATAAGATAATTCATCTTCATTCAGGACTTTCTCTTCCTTGGTATTGTCTAATAGGTGGCGATATTCCTTTAGGAAGGTGTTGGTAGGATCTCCTGGAAGTTTCCTGTAATTTGTTTCATCCTTTAGAAGGTTGTATGCTTCTTTTGTATAGTCCACTCTGTCTTGAATTACGATCCCCCCTCCTTTATCCGCCTCTCTTATGATTAGATTACTATCTTCTTCCAAGTTCTTTATGAAGGTTTTCTCTTTCCTTGAGAGGTTGTCTTTTTTGATTTTATACCCCTCGCAGAGTTGGTTGATGGGAGGAATGCCATATATGGTCCAACAATCCATTCCATAAGCACATTATAAAATGGGCAAGATATATTGATGATATCATCATGATCTGGGAAGGCCCTGACAATATTCTGAGTGATTTCGTGAATACTTTAAACACAAATGATTTCAACCTTACTTTCACAGAGAAAAGGAACAAAGTAGAGATTGATTTTCTCGATATTATACTGTTCCAGGAAGAAGGTTCAATTCATACTAAACTCCACAAAAAACCGACTGACAGCAACAAGTACCTACTAGCCTCTAGTGGCCATAACCAGAAATGGATAAAAAACATCCCATACGGCCAATATCAACGCCTTAGACGCAACTGCTCCAAAATGGAACACTTCGAACAAGAAGCAGCTTTATTGAAGAAGAGATTTATGGAAAGAGGTTACAAGGAAACAGAACTGAACAAAGCTTACAAAAAAGTAAAGTGCATTGATAGAAACTCACTTTTACAAAAGAAACAAAAGAAAAAACAAGATGTTGGAAAAATGCAACAAGATACTGCTAACTTTATCACAACATACAATGAAGGCTCTAAAGAAATTAAAATGATTCTAAGAAAACATTGGCATCTATTAGAAAAGGATGAACTTTTAAAATCAATTATTCCAAAAGAACCTAAATTGATTTTTCGCAAAAACAGAAATTTGAAAAATACTCTTGCACCAAGCAAATTGAAACAGCCAAAAAAACAAAATTGGCTGGGTAAATTGTCTACAGGCTTTTTCAAATGCAATCGCCTGAATTGTGTCGCATATGAGCATCACTATGGCGGACAAAAATCCACCAAAGAAGTTAGATCTAGTAGCAATGGTAAATTATGTAAAATCAATGCCGCTTGCAATTGCAAAACAGATTATGTAGTCTACTTGATCGAATGCACATGTGGTCTTCAATACATAGGACGCACCACACGACCCTTTAAGAAAAGGGTAGCAGAACATCTGACGAATATAAAAGCAGGAGAAAAATCTCACAATCTGTCACTTCATTATCGAAATTATCATAATAAAGACTCAGAAGGTTTAAGAGCCACTATTCTAGAATGTATACCGATTAATGAGAGACGTGGGGATAGAGAACTACATTTGAGACGAAGAGAAACCTTCTGGATACATACCCTACATATATATATATATACATACATACATACATACATATATATATATATATATATATATATACACACCTTTATAGAAACAAGTGTGTATACCCACTACCCTAGATATATAGAATATTCTAAGGGAATGTACTTCGGTCATCCGCATATATACTAGGATACAGACACCTGTATAATATCATTTATAAGCATTCTTCATTTTGTAAGAACTCTGTAGACAAATTCACAGATCTTTAATGAAATTACTCACTAAATTCCTTATCTCTAATAACTATGCTACACACCCAACTAGACTGAATACAACCCTCTCTGGGACCCTGTCTTTGTTTTTTTTTAAAAATACCCTATAAGAAAGGGGAATCTTTTTTAGCCTAAATACGTTTTAAGAACAGTGATATTTTAAAAGTGTGCCTTTATAGAAAAATTGTTTTTTAACATGTAAGATTGTATATCTTAAAGTTTATACCAAGCTTTGAATCTTTTTCAAAGCATATTATGTTTTAATTTTTTGAATGCACATGTTATGTTTTAAACAAGCAAGAGGAAGTAGCAATGTATCTACTAATTAGAATGACTTGAAATATAAAGGTAGTTCAAATCATTCCTTACCGAAAATCACTCCAAACCTATTACAGTTCATTTTTTGGAAAACTGGCATTTCAGGATTGGTTTGATATAATATATCATATCAACCAATGTATTTACCCCAGTGTTTTATACATCATAAGTATAACACTTATCCAACTGAGCAATTCGCATACCTCTATTCATCTGTCAGAGACAGATAACTGAATACACGCATGCGCTATAAATAATCACCAGTTTGGGCCACCTAATTACAATTACACACATATTTATTTATTTATTTTTTTCTAGCAGTATGTTCTAACAGTAATAGCCCACATAAACCCCTTCGTATACGCCAACTTTAGGAGCAAAAATCCTCAGTGATCGGGGGTGTATCAAGCACACATTTTCCATATCTCTAATTTGATTGGTTTATCCGCTCAAACCCCCGCCGCATTTGCGTAATACCCCTAATCGGCAGCAACACGCATGCGCTAGAATTCCTTACTCGCGCTCCTAACCGCTTCCGTATTTTACATGAACAGTAACCAACGAAGTAGACTAAGAATACATTTTAGAGAAACTTTAAATCGATAGTTTCACTTCTTTGATCCCTTTACTCGAAATATCCTGTGAGTTAGAATAAAATTAGTACGATCCATCAAGCCAGTGATTGGCAGATTAGCCCACACACCTCTTAAATCACATGACCACAAAGAGCCAATCAGAGCTCTAGAAAATCGTAATTACACAGGTAAACCCTATTTAAAGTCCCTAACTAAACACCAGCAATCACACTCAATATTTTCCTCTGATGAAGAAGGTAACCCATTATTTGAAACCTTTGAAACGCGTAAGGAGAGATTTGAACAAATATATTGAACTGCATCTTATAAACTGCTTATATGCCGTTTTCCTGCACTTCTGACTATTCACTTTGGAATTTTGTACTTGTTATATTGCACTACTATGCCTAACTGATACCTCATATTGGATTGAGGTGGAAAAATGTGAGCATTTTTTACATATGAAATAAATATATGTTTTAAACTTTTACAACAGTGTTGCACTATCCTTTCCATATTTGTGTTCCCTTATCTATGTATTCCACATCACGGATTACTGGGAGCTGAGTGAATTACTAAGCAAACTAGAAGGAGGGAGAAAGAAATCTCTACCATACTAAGGAAGCAGGAAAGCAGTGTTTCTAACCACACCAAAGAGGCAGAGAAGCAGTGGTTCCAGATTGCTGAGGGACAACTGTATCTACTAAAAGACGCTTCCCACTTACCTCATAGGATTGAGGTTACATCTAGTAAGTGGGCATTTATTCACAACATAAGGATTAGACATAAAACTATTATTTATTCTACATAATCTACTTGAACTTTGGGACTAATAATACCTGTGAACTCTATGAACTTTATGATGTCATATCAAATTAACTATTAGTACCTTTAACTGTGCAGGAAAGAACAAAGTTTTTTAGGATATCAAATTGACATGATTGGTACACCATCCTACTCTTATACATAATATAGCTTGTATATATATTTTTTGATATTACTCATCCAGACACCGCTGGTATAAATACTTGTACTAGATACATTTCATATATAATAATCTGTATTGAAATACTCTGATTCTTGCACTATACCTACTATTCTGACACCATTATTAATAATATATTGGTTATTATTCTTATGAACAGTGCGCCTTAATACCACTCTTTCTACCAATTGTTCTCTCTGCAAATTGAAATAGGACAGTGCAGGGTGGGGACCCTACAATTGCCCTCATTTCAGGTATAAGGGCAGCCAGTTCATCCATCCACACTATAAATTATATATCTCTCGGGGGAGACACCTAGCGCTGAATCATCCTTTTCTCTTTTAACACAAACATATATATATATATATATATATATATATACAGTTTTTCAGCTATATCTAAATGTAAAGACACAGCCTAGGATGTTTTAGAGATGCATCTACTACTACTACTATCTTTATTTTCTTTATATAAGTCCAGTAAGTTTGCTATAATATTTTATTATGTAAAATAAGGAAGAAAGAGACAATGCTGGGGGTACAAAAAAGGAATTTGAGTAGAGAAAGGGATCAAAGTTAGAGAATAGAGTTAAACCACGAGAAAGGACCCATTACTGGGTTTCACCACCATGGTTACTGGGTCATGACGTGTGTGTGTGTATGTGTGTGTTGTATGAGAGTGGGTGTGTGAAGTGTGTGTCTTATCTTTTACAACACTTTCAATTTTCATTACAATCAGCAATATAGAGTAGACATATTTTAGCCACTTTTCCAAAAATTGCAGCTATCTTGTATATTACTTCAGAAATTTTCAGACCAAGCATAAAAATAGGGTCACAAAGGTATGTGGTATCATTGCATTGGGATTTGGGGGGGAAAAAATGTTTGAATAACCCTGTTTTAAACCACTGGCTGCAGTTCATACCTAAATGGCATCCAAGTGAATAACAGGAAAATCCCAGCAAATGCAATATTTTATCAGCAGTAAGAATAACATTCCCCACAGGAACTGAAATGATCATGTAATTTGTCCACCATGAGACTTGTTCATTACAGAAAGGGTTTCATATCATAACAAATGCAAGAAAGGCTAATCACATAACCCATTCAACACACAAGAAACTGGGATCTGTAAAAAGAGTTTTTTCCAGGAAGAAAAACCTCACTACATATTGCCGGGAAGAGAACACATATAGGAGGATTGAGACAAGGACTAAGTGAAATTCTTATGATGAGAGAAAATGTATCCGTAGGATAGAGTTGTGATAGAGAAAGAGATGGGTAAAATTGACAAATGCAAAAGAAAGTAATAAGTGAAAAGATAGACAGCGAGAGACAGGAAACAAAGATGCTCCCATCTGACAAAGTGAGAAAACGAAATTTATGCTTACCGGATACATTTCTTTCTTTATTGACACAGTGAGTCCACGGATCATCTCTAATTACTATTGGGATTATCACTCCTGCCCAGCAGGAGGCAGCAAAGAGCACCATAGCAAAGCTGTTAAATATCACCTCCCTTCCTTCCAACCCCAGTCATTTGACCGAAGTAAAAGAGGAAGGAAGTAACAAGGTGCAGAGGCTTCTGAGGTTTATAACACAAAACACTGTCTAAGAAAACAGGGCGGGACGTGGTATCACCGTGTCAAGAAATACATTTATCAGTTGAACATAAATTTAGTTTTCTTTCTAATGACACGGTGAGTCCACAGATTATCTCTAATTACTATTGGGAATCAATACCCAAGCTAGAGGACACATAAGGGAGGGACAAGACAGGGAACCTAAACGGAAGGCACCACTGCTTGAAGAACCTTTCTCCCAGAAGAAGCCTCAGCCGAGGCAAACGTGTCAAATTTATAGAATTTTGAAAAAGCATGTAGAGAGGACGAAGTTGCAGCCTTGCAGATCTGTTCCACAGAAGCTTCATTTTTGAATGCCCAGGAAGAGGAAACAGCCCTTGGAGAAGGAGCCATGACTTTCTCAGGAGGCTGCTGTCCAGCAGTCTCATAGGCCAAGCAAATTATACTCTTTAGCCACAAAGAAAGAAGTAGCTGTACCTTTCTGACCCTTACGTTTCCCAGAGAAAACAAATAGAGCCGAAGACTAGCAAAAATCCTTAGTCGCCTGTAGATAGTATTTCAACGCATGCACCACATCTAGGGTGTGCAGCAGACACTCCTTATGAGAAGGGTTAGGACACAGAGAAGAGCAACAATCTCTTGATTAATATTACTATCCGAAACCACCTTAGGAAGAAACCCCAACTTAGTATGCAGAACTACCTTATCAGAAAGAAAAATAGATAAGGGGATTCACACTGCAGCGCCAAGAGTGCTAAGACTCTGCGAGCAGAAGAAATAGCAACAAGAAACAAAACTATCTAAGGAATGCATAGGCTTAAACTGAGCCTGTTGAAGAACTTTAAGAACAAGGTTAAGACTCCATGGAGGAGTAACAGGTTTGAACACAGGCCTGATTCTGACCAAGACCTGACAAAAAGATTGCACGTCCGGTACATCCGCCAGACGTTTATGCAACAAAATAGACAGCTATTTGACCCTTCAAAGTACTCGCAGATAGACCCTTCTCCAGACCCTCCTGGAGAAAGGACATAAATCCTAGGAATCCGAACTCTACTCCAAGAGTAGCCTTTGGATTCACACCAATGTAGATATATACCCTATAGCTTATGGTAAATATTTTCTCACCACAAGTTTAAGAGCCTGAATCATGGTCTCAATAACCATGCTTATATAAAATTAAGCGTTGAATCTCCAAGCAGTTCGCTTCAGAGAAACGAGATTTGGATGAAGAAAGGGCTCTTGAAGCAGAATGTCTTTCTGTAGTGGTAGACTCCAAGGTGGGAGAGATGACATCACCACTAGGTCACTTACCTATGAAGATCCCCGACGCCTTCTCCTGTTTGATTTGAGCAATAACCCGAGGAAGGAGAGCGAACGGAGGAAATAAGTATGCTAGACTGAATTTCCAAGGAACCGCCAGAGCATCAGTACAGCCTGAGGATCCCTTGACCTCAACCCGTACCTCGGAAGCTTGGCATTTTGTCGAGATGTCATAAGATCCAGCTCCGGCTGTCCCCACTTGAGAACTAAGTTGGCAAACACCTCCGGATGAAGTTCCCACTCCGCCGGGTGAAAAGTCTGTCTGCTCCGAAAATCCGCTTCCCAATTGTCCACTCCTGGAATGTGGATTGCACATAGACAGCAGTTGTAGGTCTCCACCCACTGAATAATCTTGGTTACCTCTGACATGGTCAAGGAACTCCGAGTTCCTGATGGTTGATGTAAGCCACTGAGGTTATGTTGTCCAACTGAAAACTGATAAACCGGGCTGAAGCTAACTGAGGTCAGAAGAGCATTGAAGATTGCCCTCAACTCTAGAATGTTTATAGGGAGAACAGACTCCTCCCGAGTCCATGTCCCCTGAGCCTTTAGAGAGCCCCAGACTGCTCCCCAACCCAGCATGCTGGCGTCCGTTGTCACAATCACCCAGTTGAGTCTACAAAAGCATGTTCCCTCTGTCGCCTGATCCAGCTGTAATCGCGGGGACAGATCCGCGTAATCCCCGTTCTACTGCCTGAGCATGCATAACTGCTGAGGTCTGATGTCCATGGCAGCTACCATCAGACCGATCACCTCCATACATTGAGCCACTGACAGCCGAGGAGAGGACTGAAGGGCCAGACAAGAGTCTAAGATCTTTGATTTTCTCACAACAGTCAGAAAAATTTTCATTGATAGGGAATCTATTATTGTTCCCAAGAACACCACACTTGTAGCTGGAATTAAGGAACTCTTTTCCAAATTCACCTTCCAATCGTGAGAACGCAGGAAGGATAAAACATCTCTGCGTTGGAGTTTGCTTGTTGAAAGGATGGAGCTTGAACCAGAATGTCGTCCAGATAAGGCGCCACTGCAATGCCCCGCAACCGGAGCACCGCCAACAGGGATCCCTGGACCTTTGAAAAAATTCTGTGAGCTGTGGCAAGGCCGAATGGAAGAGCCACAAACTGGAAGTATTTGTGTAAAAATGCGAACCTCAGAAACTTGTGATGATCCCTGTGGATGGGAACATGCAGACACGCGTCCTTTAAATCTGCTGTTGTCATGAATTGACCCTCCTGAAAAAAGGAAGAATGGAACGAATAGTTTGAAGGACGGCACTCTGTGGAACTTAAGACTTTTGAGGTCTAAAATTGGTCTGAAGGTTCCATAATTTTTGGGAACCACGAACAGATTGGAGTAAAAACCCAGACCCTGTTCCTGCAGTGGAACAGGAACTATCACTCCCATGTCAGAGAGGTCTTGGACACAGTGTAAGAACGCCTCTTTTTATCTGGTCTACAGATAATCTTGAAAGCAGGAACCTGCCCCTGGGAGGAAAGGTCCTGAACTCTAGTTTGTATCCCTGAGACACAATGTCCACCACCCAGGGATCCTGAACATTACAAACCAAGGCCTGAGCGAAGAAGGAAAGTCTGCCCCCCACAAGATCTGGTCCCGGATCGGGGGCAGACCCTTCATGCAGACTGAATCAGCAACAGGGTTCTTAGTTTGCTTCCCCTTGTTCCAAGATTAGTTGGTCCTCCAGGAAGGCTTGGATGGATCTTGCTTGGCAGAGGAAGGTTTACCCTTGAAATTTTGAAAGGAACGAAAATTACTCTAACGTCCCTTTTGTGTATTCCTCTTATCCTGAGGGAGGAAATGACCCTTTCCCACCGTAATGTCGGAAATAATTTCAGCTAAGCCCAGCCCAAGGGTTTTACCCTTGTAGGGAATCGCCAAAAGCTTAGACTTAGATGAAACATCCGCAGACCAGGATTTCAACCATAAGGCTCTGCGGGCCAGTACGGAAAAAAAAGAAATCTTAACTCTCAGCTTAATAACCTGTAAGGAAGCATCCGTAATAAAAGAATTGGCCAACTTAAGGGCCTTGATCCTGTCCTGGATCTCCAGGGGAGTGTCCGTCTGAATAGAATCAGACAACGTATCAAACCTGTATGCCACCGCCGCACATAGGATCCTTAAAAGAAAAACTATCCCCTATGGGAATAGTGGTTCTCTTAGCCAAAGTGGAAATTGCCCCTTCCACCTTGGGAACCGTCTGCCAAGACTCCTTGATAGAGTCAGCAATAGTGAACATCTTCTTAAAAATAGGGGGATGGAGAAAAAGGGATACCAGGTGTCTCCCATTCCCTCGCAATAATTTTTGTAGCCCAATCAGATACAGTTAATACCTCCACCATGAAAGGTACATCAAAATACTTGTTTAGCTTACTAGACTTCTTAGGATTGACTACGACCGTAGTGTCGGAGTCGTCCAAGGTAGCCAAAACCTCCTTAAGAAACTAACGGAGGTGTTCTAGCTTAAACCTGAAGGATGCCACTTCAGCATCAGAAGAAGGAATTACACTGTCCGAGTCTGAGATTTCACCCTCAGATGCTACGGAAGTATCTTCATCCTCATTTCTGGGAGGGAACATTCGGAATAGCCATGACTGTATCAGAAACCTTACTCACTGAGTCTTTACATTTCCGCTTGCATTTTCCCTGCAGCATGGGAAAGGCAGAAAGCACCTCAGATACAGCAGAAGACATGAGGGTAGCGATGTTTTGCAACGTGACTTCAGGCGGAGTTAGAGGAAGCGCTGGGCTCTGCATGTGTGGACCATACATTTTGGGACACTTGAGGAGACAGCTGCGGCATATCTTGAACATTGTCAGAAGACCCCTGAATAGCATCCGTCTTAGACACCGATGGCTCAGAAAAAAGTCTACCCCTGTAATTTAAAATTCTCTCAAAAGATGAGGAACAGAAAGGGATTGGTGGTTCCACGTGAGCATAAAAACATAAAGAAGAAACATTTTGCATGACCTCTTGGTCCATCTTTACTCACAATTGATCAAATTAGAATGAAATACATTGATATATTAGGAAGAAGCTAACTTTACCGTCTCTTTAAATGTTAAACCGTAACTTATTTTCTTGCAGCAAGAACACACTCCGGACAACCTCTACACCTCAGCTTAGCTGAGGTGCCTACCTTCCGTGCTGACACCGGAGTGTATAGCCTGCTTAGAAGAAATCCGGACTCAAATTATATCCCAGTAAACGCAGTCCGTAAAACGTAGCACTGCTTACAAGGCTAAAGTGATGCTGTCTCCCCTCTGGAACACAGGAAGTGAAGGGGAAAAAGCACGCAACAGAAACTTGCCGCCTCAGCTAGCCCCGCCCATTGTGGGCGTATCAAAATTAACCTCAAGGTCGGCAAAATGTACTCTAAAGTAAAGCCGCCGGGAGTAAGTGAAACACACATAACACATTGAGCCAAAAAACTCCTCGTCCCCAGTGCCTGCCATTACTGCCATTTTAACATTATCCCCAGCTCTTTAGGAGAATGTCTCTTGTGTTCAAATGATAAGTGCCATAGTTATCCTGCCTATGTCCCAAAAAAAATATCAGCACTTGCCTCCAGAAATCTGCCAGGCAGCAAGGCAGCTCACTAGGTTTGAGAGGCATGATCCCTCACATGGACCTGTGGAAGAAAAAAAATTATGCTTACCTGATAAATTTAATTTTCTTCCGTGGGAAAGAGTCCGCAGCCGCATTCATTACTTTTGGGAAATAAGAACCTGGCCACCAGGAGGAGGCAAAGACACCCTACCCAAAGGCTTAAATACTCCTCCCACTTGCCTCATCCCCCAGTCATTCTGCCAAGGAACAGTAGAATAAATATCAGGGTGAAAAGGTGCCAGAAGAATACAACTAAGACGCCCCACAAAAAAAAACGTGCAGGGAGCTGTGGACTCATTCCCACGGAAGAAAATGAAATTATCAGGTAAGCATAATTTATGTTTTTTTCCCCTAATGGGATAGAGTCCACAGCTGCATTCATTACTTTTGGGAAAACCATACCCAAGCTAAAGAGGACACAAAATGCCAAAACTGGAGGGTACAATAGGCGGCCCATTCTGAGAGCACCAAGCCTGAAACCACTACCCAACAAAAAGCCTGCTTCGTCCGAAGCCGAGAAAAACATTAAAATGGAAAAGCCCCAAGGACACTGACCAGCAGATAGTCCAGAAGCCTAGCTAGAGACTGCAAAATCGGACTCAACTGAGCCAACAATCCTCCAGGAGATACTGTTGCCCAACAGTCGGTCCCTCACCGATCACCCCTCACTAAAGAGGGGAACACCAGCCTAAACTCCCCAAGGGATAAGGCAAGGAAGAACCAAAGGTAAACCCAAAGGTCACCACAAAATCCATAAAATGAAAACCCCCAATAGCGAGCCCAGCTCACAAAGATCCAAATGGATCCTGACAGACAAGGGGAGGCTACGCCCAGACCAAGCAGAAACCAGTGGTTTAGGACCGGACATCTAAACAGAGAAACCCTTCTCTCAACATTGTGCAAAGCACAGAAAGACAACTGAAGATGGAGTCCTCACATCGTCAGAACTAAGAATACTAAAGTACTCAGACAAAAAAGAATGTGTAACCTACCCGGACGAAAAACCCTGAGTCAAGAACACGCAGCCATCATCAAGATGGCACAGAAGAATACTTGCTAAGAAGTAAAAAGCGGCCAGCAAGAGAACAGATTGCAAAAGAAAACTCCCAGACAGAGGGCACACTCTAGGCAATCGAAGTCGCCAGACCTACACATAGGGCTCCAAAAGGGGAAGCACATAACAAACGAGCCCCACTGCACCCCCAAGAGAGAGAGGTTACACCCAGAACCCGAAGGTGTATGGCAACCCTGGACCTTCTGCTTGCAAGCCCAGGGAGCTAGCTACTATGCCAACCTAGATCCTGAAGATGACAACGCATCTCAGAACCCACTTACAGCCGGGCCAGCCCAAGCATCGGCAGGTCTGAAACAGGGGGAACAGAAGAACCCCAACACCAGCTCAAAAACGAGTGGAAGAATGGCCATCCCAACAGAGCACGGGTGCCAACCAGACTCCTTAGAAACAGACAAGGCCATAGACACAAAGGAATCTAACAAAAGGCCCACCATAGTCTCGACACTGAGCCAGCAAGACTAGAGATGGAACGTAACAACCCAGAGAAAAAACACCCTCTCTGAAAGGTTAACTCTCAGTTACAACCTCCTGAATCCAAGAGAATCATTAGAAAAAGGACCACACCTCCATAAGGAGAATAAGCCCCCCACCCTAAGAAAAGGGATGGGGCAAGAATGCAGAGCACCTGCCCACAAGACACAAAGCCACAGGCTAAAGGAGAGATCAATCTTCAACGCAGATTAACTTGGAAGGAATTAGCTTGCTAACACACATCCAATGTGCAATAGCTGCAGCAGAGACACTGCAAACCCATTCGCCTGCAGAGCAGTGAATCCATAAGGTTACCACAGCAAGCTGACCAAGGGAAACTGACCATAAAGGCGTAGGTCCAGCCAAATGAGCATCAGGAACTGGGGAACCCCGAACCAGCCTTAGAGCCAAAAAAGTCCGGCAACAACTCCACAAAGGAAAACACTGAGCGAAGCCTCAACAACCGTTAACACCAGGGAGAAGACCGAACCGAGCCCCCAATTGTTTAAACAATATCCAAGAACTTATCTCCCTGTGGTCTGGATTTTTATATCAGACGGGGTGTTATCAATGCAATATCCAGATCAACTCGGATAACGAGATAACTCGCAAGCCTCAACCCAAGGAAGAGACCACCCCTTGCCAATGTCTAATGCTCCAAAGGAGCTAAGGCGTTAAAAAGTCGTACGACAACACTAGAGCCCATAGACTCTCAAACAGCCACAGGACAACAACCAAGGGGATACCCCGAGGCCAAAATCACTAATTCAAAGGCTGGTCTCCGCATCACCTCCATACAATCAGAATCATAGAGAGAAAAAAAGACGCACAGCATCCCCAGCTCCGAGCAGAGCCTAAGGAGACCACACCTAGTGCCCCTAACAGGGAACGACCATTTCCCAGAAGGGGACCAAGGCCCCTAAAAAGGAGACCTAACTCACATGGTGACAACAGAGGAAGAAACAGCTAGCCAGTACACAGTCAATGCGCAATAGCTGCAGCTGGTCACATTCTGCAACCCATCCGCTGCAAGCCAGCTGAACTACCCAATAAACTACTAGCTGCTGAGAACCAAGTCCAGAAGGACAATCCCCAGGGCCTCAAAAGAAAAAAGGCCAAACCGCCCAACTCAGCGACAAGTATGCGCAAGCCCACCAACCCTCCACTACATTGGGAGGAGCTCTAGGGTCCAACAACCCCAGGCACAATAGAGACACAGCAGAACTCCACTGACCCAGTCATCCAAACTAAAGGCTATAAAGGACTGAGACAATCCATCTTGCCGCACGGACCCACTGGTCCTCTAGAATGCTTAGTTGAACACAGAGGATAAAATGAGCACTTGGCACCTCTACCGGACCAGCCAAGCAGAGCGGCACCATGTGTCCGAACAGCTACCAGACAGAACTGAACCCAAACAGGACCAGCCTGCAATTCGGGTCCTAACCGTCAAGCAGCATAAACACTCCCTCAGAGGGGAAGAAGGAAAACAGACAAGACATCCTAGCAGATAAAAATTACATACAAGGCAACCCGTAGGTTAACGGCCAAAAAGAAACAGGCCTACCGCAGGACCAGCCAAACAGAGCCCTGATCTTCCAAAAAAACTGTAAAAGATCTCAATACATGGACAATCAGATTACTACATCATCCCCACATGTCTAACGAGATGCGCCATTTGAAGAGCAGACCGCGAAGGCGTGCAATTCCGTAAGCACCACCCTGTCCTCAAACTCTATTCAATTTAATAAATAAAGGTTCATCAGGCAATATGACCTCTGGAACCCCTGAACTGGCCAAAAACTTCCTTTAGAAGCAGTGCAAATTCCTAAAACTAAAGCCTGGTTCCCCCGCAGCTGGAGGTTGAGAGGCAGCAGACTCTGACCCAGAAAGTTCATAGTCTCAGAAAGAACTTCATCCTCGGATAACCCTATCAGTTAGATCCAAAAATTATTTGATGTACTCTGAGAAAGAGTGCAATATGTAACCTTTCGCTTGCGCTTAACAGGGAAAGGTAAAGCATTAAGGCCGCAGACACCGCGGTCTGAACTGCGCAGTAACGTCTGGAGAAAAAAGGCCCCCTCCAGATGGAGGATCAGCAATACTACGGGAAAACTGCATGTGTATAGAGATAATGTAGGGTATGCAAAACACGGAAGGGAACTGCACTCTCATACTGGACCGGGTACACATCCCATGACCCTGCAACATGCTCAGCCCTGGGTGCCACTGGCACTCACAGGAAGCTGTGCTGTTCCCAGAGTCACAGGCAGTTAACCCCAGTCAGGTCTGGGTGCAAGAACCATAGGGAAAATTACAAAACAAATTAATACAACACACAGAGAAAACCCAGCACTCACAAGCTCTCAGCTAAGATTTAAAAGCAAAAATGGAAAGGTTAGTTACCGCATCTGGCTAAATGGGACAAGCCCAGGTACCTCGTCAAGGTCCTTTCCAATACCTGGGACCCTAAAACAGCCACACAATGCAAGCTTTCAAATCCAAACAAACTGGGAATGCAGGGTATGCACCTCACTGAACGACAACTCCTCAGATGGACGGCTCCGTGATATCAAACATGTTTGATATTATCACTTTATCAAGGCATATGGAACATAATTGAGAGGGGGGAACTAGGGCCTCCTCCCAATATAAACAGGAATTGCTCTTTAGGAATAGAGGGAGTGCCCTCTAAAGAAACCGAATCCATCACTAGTGCAATAACCGGAGAACTAGAAAGATAAAACTTTTTTTTTTGTTTTTCAATAAAATAACGGCATCTCTATACCCCAATGGCTAGGGTATTTACCAAATCCTATGACCCAAACAGTACAGAGATGTAGGACTCCTCTCTGATAGTCACGAAGGAGGGAATGAATCACAGTGCACAACGCAGGACCGCCCCTGCTATGAGAGAAAGCGCGTCAAGCTTGTAAGCTGCATGGCTCTCAAAGTGAAAGTGAAACCTGTATATTCCATAACAGCCTAAGAGCCCATAACATCTCACACAAAGCAGCATAAAATCAAATAAACATATAAGATTATTATTCCGCCCTGTTCAATAATCCTCCTAAAGAAAATATTAACCCTTGATTCTATAAAGATAAAAGGCACCACACTGTGACCCTGTCTTCTGTGTTAACATTACATAATAAAAAATGAAACGCTATAGCCAGAATCTACGCCGTGGAACAGGAACACGGCCCTTCAAGTGTGACAGGTTGTAGCATCGCTCCTAACCTTGACTTGAGAGAAGAAAGCAATCTGCAAAACTCGTCAACGCCGATTGCTGTAGGAGCTGTTAATAGGAGTAGGGATGGTGTCGCATAGGAGAGCTCTCCCTGCATCTCCGGACTCTAACTTTCACCCAGACCCTCAGTGAGAAGCTTACAGGACTACTTAAAACTCTTGTCCCATTGCGAAGAGTAGTACCCTTCATAAGAGAAAACAAATTCTGACACTTCTCTGCCAACCTCCTGGGACAAAAGGCAAAGAATGACTGGGGGATGAGGGAAGTGGGAGGAGTATTTAAGCCTTTTGGCTGGGGTGTCTTTGCCGCCTCCTGGTGGCCAGGTTCTTATTTCCCAAAATTATTGAATGCGGCTGTGGACTCTTTCCCATTAGGAAGAAAAAGACTGAGTAATCTTACTCAGGCGTACAACGTTAGGGCAGCATTAAAAACATGGGAGGCGCAGTGAGGATTGTACCCCACAAGTTCCCATTGCTTAAAAGCCAACACTGCTCTACTGAAGAGACTGACATGGGCTACGGCTATACCCCAGCACAGAGCAGAACAAACTTGCACTTCTGAAAAAAACTTTTGCTTGAAGAATCTTCTTCCAAACACAAAACTTTACCACCTTCTTGCTCTTAACGTAGGCAAAGAGAATAACTGGGGTTGGAGGGAAGGGAGGTGATATTTAACAGCTTTGCTGTGGTGCTCTTTGCCACCTCCTGTTGGGCAGGAGTGATAATCCCAATAGTAATTAGAGATGATCCGTGTCATTAGAAAGAAATACTAGTTATTAACACAAATACTTAAAAGGCATGGAAATGCAAAATTAAACTTGCAGGAATCAGAGCATGCCATTTTTAGACACTTTTTTAATCCACTTCTATTCTCAAACATGCTTTGTTCTCCTGGTATCCCTTGTTGAAAAACAATACTAACATATCCTACACTAAGTAGGCGCTAACTGCTGATTGGTGCCTGCACACATTTGTCTCTTGTGATTGGCTAACAAGATATGTTCATCTAGCTGCCAGTAGTGTAATGCTGCTCCTTCAGCAAAGGATAACAAGATAATGAAGCAAATTTGATCATAGAAGTAAATTATTAATATGTTCTATCCAAATCATGAAACATTGTAGGGTTTCCTGACCATTTAACATTGTATTACTATTCACTTCTGAGAAGTTAAAATTATTAAGATTTTAAAAAATGCATCTAATATAAGGAAGATCATGCCAAACCTTACCTTTGGTGCAAGCACAAAGTCTGTCTGTGCCTGAGCAGTATACAACCGACACAAAGGGATCTACTTCCTCTGTGCCTTCTTTTTTAGGTGGATCCACTTTTGCCATAACTTCAAATGTTGAAAGATCTAAGATTTTAACATAGCCACTTTGCGTTGTTACAACCAAATGACCCAAACATAAGTCAGATTTTTTTTCCTTCCCACTGATATTTTTAGGAGTTAAAGTTGTTTCCTCTGAGGACTCCTCACAGTCGTCCTCTCGGTTATCCAAAATATCAGGATGTAGCAAAATAAGTGAGGTAACGGCGTCATGAGGGTCTTTAATGCGCAGAATTTTTACTGGTTCTTCTTCCAAAGTCACTATCCTAGTAGTATAGTTCATTTTGTAAATCGCTAAATAGCCACCACTCACCCGTCTCTGGTCCGGCTGAATAATTAAAGTGTCATTATCACCAGTTGAGGATTCACATGGGATAACATTTATGCTGGTGCCATTTACAGCACTAAGACTGGGTTCAGCTTCTCCTTTCCTCCTACTACAAAGTGCAGAATTTAACTTGTTTAAATTATTCAAGGCCTCTACTTGATTTAGTGCATTCAATGACTCTGCAGGGCATTTCTGTAACCCTATTAACAAATGAACACCATCAGCACATGGGATTATGGAATCTATGCATAAGTTTTCCTCCTCTGCAAACTTGGGCAGTCGCATGCATTGCACTAGTGTCCCCGCCTTGGGAATCATTGAACTCCATTTGTCAGAGTCTGGAGATGACAGACTGGCTGTGGCTTCAGCAAACTGTTGTATGTATGTAACAGGAGGGTCCTGCAAAAGCAACTGTTCCTGGTTATCAAGCTCCATTTCAATGATTTGTGGAACAGTGAATCCATCGTCATGTAAACTTTTGCTCATAATATTATTAATTTGTGAAAATATTTTCCCTGATTTTTCATCAGACTCTTTGATGCTGTAAAGCAACAACAACGGTAGAGTCCTTTTTACCAGAGGAGAGTTAAGTTCAGAATTAGTGCCGGACTCATTGTCCGTAGACCCTAGCTCTGATGAGCTTTCACCCAGAGTCCTGTTTAAAGTGTCAAGAGATCTTCGGGAATTAGTACTAGTGGGGGAGGAGGCAGGGGATTTGTATGTTAACAAACCACCTGCTAGTAAGCAAGGGAAGGGAATGTTGTGCTGTTCAAAGTGCTTCTCCTTAGTCTTTTCACTTTTACAACTAGCTAAAGAAGGGTTTGCACCAAGTTCCTCTAAGTCCTTCACTGTATCTTCAAGAACATTTGCCACGATCTCCCACTGAAGCTTTTCTGGTTGCTGGAGTATGCTGAGAGCAGTTATGTCCAAGCTCATTTCCAAGGTTTCTTTTTGAGATGTATGCCCTACAAAAAAATGCATAGTTAGAATACAACAGAATAAATGCATCTCGTTTTTAGCTAGTTATTGATAGTTTGGACAACCCATTTAAAGAATCTGGACAATAAGATTTTTTTCCCCACTAACACCCAGACATTATAACATTTATATAGCCCTAGATATTCATCTGCCACATGCAAAGTGTTCTTCCCTAGAAGTGGTTCATTTTATACCAAGTTTGAATCGTAGGAAGCATTCAAGAAACATGCTCAGTTGAAATTTAGTTTTCTTTTTCTTAATACATAAAATCATAATTCAACAGTGAACTGTTCTAATTTAATGTATTCAATAAAACCAACTAATGACATTTTAAAACATGTTATTAATTTCTAATTGCCAACAGAGCATGCTCGCAAACATAGCTTTAACTGAGAAATTGCACAGCAGATGCCCAGTAAATACAGCTCTTACAGCTGTATCAGTGGTCAAGAACAAAACTCTACAAGCATAAAAACATAATTTATGCTTACCTGATAAATTCCTTTCTTCTGTTGTGTGATCAGTCCACGGGTCATCATTACTTCTGGGATATAACTCCTCCCCAACAGGAAATGCAAGAGGATTCACCCAGCAGAGCTGCATATAGCTCCTCCCCTCTACGTCACTCCCAGTCATTCGACCAAGAATCAACGAGAAAGGAGAAACCAAGGGTGAAGTGGTGACTGGAGTATAATTTAAAAAATATTTACCTGCCTTAAAAAACAGGGCGGGCCGTGGACTGATCACACAACAGAAGAAAGGAATTTATCAGGTAAGCATAAATTATGTTTTCTTCTGTTATGTGTGATCAGTCCACGGGTCATCATTACTTCTGGGATACCAATACCAAAGCAAAAGTACACGGATGACGGGAGGGATAGGCAGGCTCATTATACCGAAGGAACCACTGCCTGAAGAACCTTTCTCCCAAAAATAGCCTCCGAAGAAGCAAAAGTGTCAAATTTGTAAAATTTGGAAAAAGTATGAAGCGAAGACCAAGTTGCAGCCTTGCAAATCTGTTCAACAGAGGCCTCATTCTTAAAGGCCCAAGTGGAAGCCACAGCTCTAGTAGAATGAGCTGTAATTCTTTCAGGAGGCTGCTGTCCAGCAGTCTCATAGGCTAAACGAATTATGCTACGAAGCCAGAAGGAGAGAGAGGTAGCCGAAGCCTTATGACCTCTCCTCTGACCAGAGTACACGACAAACAGGGAAGACGTTTGTCGAAAATCCTTAGTTGCCTGCAAGTAGAATTTGAGGGCACGAACTACATCCAGATCGTGTAGAAGACGTTCCTTCTTTGAAGAAGGATTCGGGCACAGGGAAGGAACCACGATCTCTTGATTGATGTTCCTGTTAGTGACTACCTTAGGTAAGAACCCAGGTTTAGTACGCAGAACTACCTTATCTGAATGAAAAATCAAATAAGGAGAATCACAATGTAAAGCTGATAACTCAGAGACTCTCCGAGCCGAAGAAATAGCCATTAAAAATAACACTTTCCAAGATAACAACTTTATATCAATGGAATGAAGGGGTTCAAACGGAACTCCTTGTAGAACGTTAAGAACAAGGTTTAAACTCCATGGCGGAGCAACAGTTTTAAACACAGGCTTGATTCTAGCTAAAGCCTGACAAAAGGCCTGGACGTCTGGATTTTCTGACAGACGCCTGTGCAACAAGATGGACAGAGCTGAGATCTGTCCCTTTAATGAACTAGCCGATAAACCCTTTTCTAAACCTTCTTGTAGAAAGGACAATATCCTAGGAATCCTAACCTTACTCCAGGAGTAACCTTTGGATTCGCACCAGTATAGGTATTTACGCCATATCTTATGGTAAATCCTTCTGGTAACAGGCTTCCTAGCCTGTATCAGGGTATCAATAACCGACTCAGAAAAACCACGTTTTGATATAATCAAGCGTTCAATTTCCAAGCAGTCAGCTTCAGAGAAGTTAGATTTTGATGTTTGAATGGACCCTGTATCAGAAGGTCCTGTCTTAGAGGTAGCGACCAAGGCGGACAGGATGACATGTCCACTAGATCTGCATACCAAGTCCTGCGTGGCCATGCAGGCGCTATTAGAATCACTGATGCTCTCTCCTGTTTGATTTTGGCAATCAATCGAGGAAGCAGCGGGAAGGGTGGAAACACATAAGCCATCCCGAAGTTCCAAGGTGCTGTCAAAGCATCTATCAGAACCGCTCCCGGATCCCTGGATCTGGACCCGTAGCGAGGAAGTTTGGCGTTCTGGCGAGACGCCATGAGATCTATCTCTGGTTTGCCCCAACGTCGAAGTATTTGGGCAAAGACCTCCGGATGAAGTTCCCACTCCCCCGGATGAAAAGTCTGGCGACTCAAGAAATCCGCCTCCCAGTTCTCCACTCCCGGGATGTGGATTGCTGACAGGTGGCAAGAGTGAGACTCTGCCCAGCGAATTATCTTTGATACTTCCATCATGGCTAGGGAGCTTCTTGTCCCTCCTTGATGGTTGATGTAAGCTACAGTCGTGATGTTGTCCGACTGAAACCTGATGAACCCCCGAGTTTTTAACTGGGGCCAAGCCAGAAGGGCATTGAGAACTGCTCTCAATTCCAGAATGTTTATTGGTAGGAGACTTTCCTCCTGATTCCATTGTCCCTGAGCCTTCAGAGAATTCCAGACAGCGCCCCAACCTAGTAGGCTGGCGTCTGTTGTTACAATTGTCCAGTCCGGCCTGCTGAATGGCATCCCCCTGGACAGATGTGGCCGAGAAAGCCACCATAGAAGAGAGTTTCTGGTCTCTTGATCCAGATTCAGAGTAGGGGACAAGTCTGAGTAATCCCCATTCCACTGACTCAGCATGTACAATTGCAGCGGTCTGAGATGTAGACGTGCAAAGGGCACTATGTCCATTGCTGCTACCATTAAGCCGATCACCTCCATGCATTGAGCTACTGACGGGAGTTGAAAGGAATGAAGGACACGGCATGCATTTAGAAGCTTTGTTAATCTGTCTTCTGTCAGATAAATCTTCATTTCTACAGAATCTATAAGAGTCCCCAAGAATGGAACTCTTGTGAGAGGAAAGAGAGAACTCTTCTTTTCGTTCACTTTCCATCCATGCGACCTTAGAAATGCCAGAACTAACTCTGTATGAGACTTGGCAGTTTGAAAGCTTGAAGCTTGTATCAGAATGTCGTCTAGGTACGGAGCTACCGAAATTCCTCGCGGTCTTAGTACCGCCAGAAGGGCACCCAGAACCTTTGTGAAGATTCTTGGAGCCGTAGCCAATCCGAATGGAAGAGCTACAAACTGGTAATGCCTGTCTCAGAAGGCAAACCTTAGATACCGGTAATGATCTTTGTGAATCGGTATGTGAAGGTAAGCATCCTTTAAATCCACTGTGGTCATGTACTGACCCTTTTGGATCATGGGTAAGATTGTCCGAATAGTTTCCATTTTGAACGATGGAACTCTTAGGAATTTGTTTAGGATCTTTAAATCCAAGATTGGCCTGAAAGTTCCCTCTTTTTTGGGAACCACAAACAGGTTTGAGTAAAACCCTTGTCCTTGTTCCGACCGCGGAACTGGATGGATCACTCCCATTAATAACAGATCTTGTACACAGCGTAGAAACGCTTCTTTCTTTATCTGGTTTGTTGACAAACTTGACAGATGAAATCTCCCTCTTGGGGGAGAGGATTTGAAGTCTAGAAGGTATCCCTGAGATATGATCTCTAGCGCCCAGGGATCCTGAACATCTCTTGCCCAAGCCTGGGCGAAGAGAGAGTCTGCCCCCCACTAGATCCGGTCCCGGATCGGGGGCCCTCGATTCATGCTGTCTTAGAGGCAGCAGCAGGTTTCCTGGCCTGCTTGCCCTTGTTCCAGGACTGGTTAGGTTTCCAGCCTTGACTGTAACGAGCAACGGCTCCTTCCTGTTTTGGTGCAGTGGAAGTTGGTGCTGCTCCTGCTTTGAAATTCCGAAAGGGACGAAAATTAGACTGTCTAGCCTTAGCTTTGGCTTTGTCTTGAGGCAGGGCGTGGCCCTTACCTCCTGTAATGTCAGCGATAATTTCTTTCAGACCGGGCCCAAATAAAGTTTGCCCTTTGAAAGGTATATTAAGTAATTTGGACTTAGAAGTTACATCAGCTGACCAGGATTTTAGCCACAGCGCCCTACGTGCCTGAATGGCGAATCCTGAGTTCTTAGCCGTAAGTTTGGTTAAATGTACTACGGCCTCCGAAATGAATGAATTAGCTAGTTTAAGGACTCTAAGCCTGTCCGTAATGTCGTCCAGCGTAGCTGAACTAAGGTTCTCTTCCAGAGACTCCATCCAAAATGCTGCCGCAGCCGTAATCGGCGCGATGCATGCAAGGGGTTGCAATATAAAACCTTGTTGAACAAACATTTTCTTAAGGTAACCCTCTAATTTTTTATCCATTGGATCTGAAAAAGCACAGCTATCCTCCACCGGGATAGTGGTACGCTTAGCTAAAGTAGAAACTGCTCCCTCCACCTTAGGGACCGTTTGCCATAAGTCCCGTGTGGTGGCGTCTATTGGAAACATCTTTCTAAATATTGGAGGGGGTGAGAACGGCACACCGGGTCTATCCCACTCCTTAGTAACAATTTCAGTTAGTCTCTTAGGTATAGGAAAAACGTCAGTACTCGCCGGTACCGCAAAGTATTTATCCAACCTACACAATTTCTCTGGTATTGCAACAGTGTTACAATCATTAAGAGCCGCTAAAACCTCCCCTAGTAATACACGGAGGTTCTCCAATTTAAATTTAAAATTTGAAATATCTGAATCCAATCTGTTTGGATCAGAACCGTCACCCACAGAATGAAGCTCTCCGTCCTCATGCTCTGCAAGCTGTGACGCAGTATCAGACATGGCTCTAGTATTATCAGCGCACTCTGTTCTCACCCCAGAGTGATCACGCTTGCCCCTTAGTTCTGGTAATTTAGCCAAAACTTCAGTCATAACAGTAGCCATATCTTGTAATGTTATCTGTAATGGCCGCCCAGATGTACTAGGCGTCACAATATCACGCACCTCCCGGGCGGGAGATGCAGGTACTGACACGTGAGGCGAGTTAGTCGGCATAACTCTCCCCTCGCTGTTTGGTGAAATTTGTTCAATTTGTACAGATTGGCTTTTATTTAAAGTAGCATCAATACAGTTAGTACATAAATTTCTATTGGGCTCCACCTTGGCATTGGAACAAATGACACAGGTATCTTCCTCTGAATCAGACATGTTTAACACACTAGCAAATAAACTTGCAACTTGGTTACAATCTTATTTAACAAAAACGTACTGTGCCTGAAAGAAGCACTAAACGATTAATTGACAGTTGAAATAATGAACTGAAAAACTGTTATAGCATCAATCCTTGAAAACAACACAACTTTTAGCAAAGGTTTGTTCCCATTAGTAAAGTAACAATAATTAAATTTGAAACGTAAAAATAAGAGAGCAACGTTTTTAATCACAGTCAATATATAAGTCTCACAGCTCTGCTGAGAGAATCTACCTCCCTTCAAAGAAGTTTGAAGACCCCTGAGTTCTGTTAGAGATGAACCGGATCATGCAGGAAATACAAGAGTAACTGACTGGAAATTTTTGATGCGTAGCAAAGAGCGCCAAAAACGGCCCCTCCCCCTCACACACAGCAGTGAGAGAGAAACGAAACTGTCACAATTAAAACAAGCAACTGCCAAGTGGAAAAATAATGCCCAAACATTTATTCACTCAGTACCTCAGAAAATGCAAACGATTCTACATTCCAGCAAAAACGTTTAACATAATAAATACCTATTAAAAGGTTTAATGTACTTTTTACAGAGTAATTCCAGTGAAGTACCATCCCCAGAATACTGAAGTGTAGAGTATACATACATGTCATTATAACGGTATGGCAGGATTTTCTCATCAATTCCATTCAGAAAATAAAAACTGCTACATACCTCAATGCAGATTCATCTGCCCGCTGTCCCCTGATCTGAAGCTTTTACCTCCCTCAGATGGCCGAGAAACAGCAATATGATCTTAACTACTCCGGTTAAAATCATAGTAAAAACTCTGGTAGATTCTTCTTCAAACTCTGCCAGAGAGGCAATAACACGCTCCGGTGCTATTGTAAAATAAACTTTTGATTGAAGTTATAAAAACTAAGTATAATCACCATAGTCCTCTCACACATCCTATCTAGTCGTTGGGTGCAAGAGAATGACTGGGAGTGACGTAGAGGGGAGGAGCTATATGCAGCTCTGCTGGGTGAATCCTCTTGCATTTCCTGTTGGGGAGGAGTTATATCCCAGAAGTAATGATGACCCGTGGACTGATCACACATAACAGAAGAAAGCAGTGTTCTCCACAGAAAATTGTGCCAGTTGGGTGGCATTATGAAGTAGCCGGGTGGCATTATGAAGTAGCCGGGGTGGCATTATGAAGTAGCTGGGGTGGCATTATGAAGTAGCTGGGGTGGCGGCAGTGTAATATTCTCTAATATTATATCATTTTCAGCTAACTAAAGAAATAATCACTTACCAGTTACTGAATCTGATCTGGAACGCTCTTCACTATCTGAATCATCTAGCAGGTCATCACTAAAATGAGAGAATGGATTGGAAAGCACAACCATCATAAAGTAAAGTTAGGCAAATGTATATGTGGCTCTTACATTCTCTATGTAAATTTATATAGCTTAAGAAATTTAAAGTTATTGTTCAGTTTTAGATTAGCAAAGCATAAATACCTATCTCCTTCAAGCTTTGGGATGTCTGAACAGCTGGATGAATCTTCTAACCAAGCTAGTGTAGGCCTCCTGGCCTCAATTCCAGAACTTGCATCGCCAGATAGGACTAAAAGCTGTACTATTGCTGGGTCGTATGCATTAATCTCAAATTTTAAGTGCACCTTATATAGAAGAGAAGGAAACGAAGTAAAATACAGAAAGGAAAAAAAAAAAGTTGACACCTTATATTAAAAGTGTTTACAAATATTCAGTTACCTTCATTAGTTTGGAAACATCCCAAACACAAATTTTGCCTCTCTTGGTTGCAGAAGCTAGGAAATACGGACAGTTGCCAACACCATAACAGGATAATCGGTCTGTGCCATCTGTGCAAGGGAACTGTGCCGGACACGTTGCCAGCGTAACAGAGAGGGGTACATTTTGTGTGTGTTCTCCTTTTACAAAGGGGCAATTCGGGGAATGTCTCTCATGCTCTGACCTGTATGGAATTGTTAAGAAATATAGTAAGCATAAAAAGAAGAGAATTTATTTTACATTCTTCCAACAACAAAGTCAATCATTTAAATTAGGTAGAAGAAATACAACAAAAAGTATTGCTTGTAAACTGTGTTGAAAAATGGATGTCTTTGGTTAAAGGTGTTTTAAACCTCTAAATTGAACCATCCACAAAATATTTAATTAAGGAAAATAAATCTACCACCCCAGAGAAACTGGAATACTTCCATCACAGGAAATATTACTCACAATTGTACTGTATGTAAAAGAAAGACCAGCAGTTAAACTTAATATTTAAAGGGACAGTGAAGTCAAAATTAAACTTTCATGATTCAGAGAGCATGCAATTTTAACTTACTTGAGTTCTTAAAGGGACATGAAAATGACATTTTTTCTTTCATGATTTAGTAAGAGAATGTAATTTTAAACAACTTTCTAATTTACTTTTATTATCTAATTTGCTTCATTCTCTTGTTATACTTTGCTGAAAAGCATATCTAGATAGGCTCAGTAGCTGCTGACTGGTTGCTGCCCATAGATGCCTCGTGTGATTGGCTCACCCATATACATTGCTATTTATTCAACAAAGGATAGCTAAAGAATGAAGAAAATTAAATCAGAAGTAAATTGGAATGTTTAAAATTATATTCTCTATCTGAATCATGAAAGAAAATGTTTGGGTTTAGTGTCCCTTTAAATTTGCTTTCTCTTGGTATCTTTCATTAAACTAGGTAGACTCGTAAGAACTCAGGAGTGTGCACGTGTCTTTAGTACTCTATGGCAGCAGTGTTTTTGCAACATTATTTGTAGCTTTGTTATATAATGTGGCAAAACACTGCTGCTATAGAGTACTAAAGACACGTGCACACTCCTGAACTCTTATGAGCCTACCTAGTTTTACTCTTCAATAAAAGTTAACCAAGGGAACAAAGCAAATTTGATAAGCAAAGCAAATTGGATAATTGTTTAAAATTACATGCTCTATCCAAATCATGAAAGTTAAATTAACTTTACTGTAAAAAGCCTTTTAAAGTAAAATGAATGGGAAGTGCTTGAATGTTTACAACTGAGTCTTGAGACTCAACTGCTCACTGACCAATAAGGACAACTCACATAGAAAATAAAATAGTCTATTTAATACAGGAACATCCATTACTCAAAAGACAAAAGCACTGCACTACATTTTTAAATACTCTTTTAGATGGGACAAAAAAAAATATAAAGTACCATATGTCCCTTTGAAGGGACATTCAAAATGTTCTAGTCTTTGACGATATTTTAAAATGTACTACAGATTTTGGATTTTTTTTTGTAAAAAGGAATAGAGCAGTGTAGGACTGAGGAAAATACTGATTTAATGCTTATGAGGTATGTCAAGGTCCACCAATGAAGCACCAGGAACTCTGCTTATCGGCCTACAAACACTACCTGTTAGCTTTATTTTATCTTTTATCATGCAAAAATATTGTTAAAGGGATGATTCAAATAGAGCATGCAACTTTAATCAACTTTCTAATTTACTTCTATTAATTAATTGTTCCTCAATCTTGTGGTATCTTTTTGTTGAAAAGTAGGGACGTATGCTTAGGAGCCTGGCCATTTCTGGAACACTATATGGCAGCAGTATGTGATAAGGAGGAGAGATTGGAACCTAATTTTATAATAGGGTTGTAGAGTTACTCCTTAGGTGTTTTGTCAGATAAAATATATCAGTCAACATTCATTTATAAACACTTAAGGAGCAGTGCGTAAGCATAAATAATACAATTAAGTACAACATATGACTATACTTGCTAGAAGGGCTAGTAAGTCATAACAAAAGAGATGCTTATATACACTGATTCAGTCTCATGGACCCGAGAAAGCCACCAGAGAAGAGAATCTCTGGTCTCTTGATCCAGATTTAGTCGAGGGGACAAATCTGAGTAATCCCCATTCCACTGACTTAGCATGCATAATTGCAGTGGTCTGAGATGCAGGCGCGCAAATGGTACTATGTCCATTGCCGCTACCATTAAGCCAATTACTTCCATGCACTGAGCTACTGACGGGCGTGGAATGGAATGAAGGACACGGCAAGCATTCAGAAGCTTTGATAACCTGGACTCAGTCAGGTAAATCTTCATCTCTATAGAATCTATAAGAGTCCCCAGGAAGGGAACTCTTGTGAGTGGTAATAGAGAACTCTTTTCCACGTTCACCTTCCACCCATGCGACCTCAGAAATGCCAGAACTATCTCTGTATGAAACTTTGCAATTTGAAAACTTGACGCTTGTATCAGAATGTCGTCTAGGTACGGAGCCACCGCTATGCCTCGCGGTCTTAACACCGCCAGAAGTGAGCCCAGAACCTTTGTAAAAATTCTCGGGGCCGTAGCTAACCCGAAGGGAAGAGCTACAAACTGGTAATGCCTGTCTAGAAAGGCAAATCTTAGGTACAGATAATGATCTTTGTGAATCGGTATGTGAAGGTAGGCATCCTTTAAGTCCACTGTGGTCATGTATTGACCCTCTTGGATCATGGGTAGGATGGTTCGAATAGTTTCCATTTTGAATGATGGAACTCTTAGGAATTTGTTTAAGATTTTTAGGTCCAAGATTGGTCTGAAGGTTCCCTCTTTCTTGGGAACCACAAACAGATTTGAGTAAAAACCTTGCCCTTGTTCCGTCCGCGGAACTGGGTGGATCACCCCCATTACTAAGAGGTCTTGTACACAGCGTAGAAATGCCTCTTTCTTTATTTGGTTTGCTGATAACCTTGAAAGATGAAATCTCCCTTGAGGAGAAGCTTTGAAGTCCAGAAGATATCCCTGAGATATGATCTCTAACGCCCAGGGATCCTGGACATCTCTTGCCCAAGCCTGGGCGAAGAGAGAAAGTCTGCCCCCCACTAGATCCGTTTCCGGATAGGGGGCCCTCTCTTCATGCTGTCTTAGGGGCAGAAGTAGGTTTTCTGGCCTGCTTGCCCTTGTTCCAGGACTGGTTAGCTTTCCAGCCCTGTCTGTAACGAGCAACAGTTCCTTCCGGTTTCGAGTGGAGGAAGTTGATGCTGCTCCTGCCTTGAAATTACGAAAGGCACGAAAACTAGACTGTTTGGCCTTTGGTTTGGCCTTGTCCTGAGGAAGAGTATGACCCTTACCTCCAGTAATGTCAGCAATAATTTCTTTCAAGCCGGGCCCGAATAAGGTCTGCCCTTTGAAAGGAATATTAAGCAATTTAGATTTAGAAGTCAGGTCAGCTGACCAGGATTTAAGCCATAGCGCTCTGCGCGCCTGGATGGCGAATACGGAGTTCTTAGCCGTTAGTTTGGTTAAATGTACAACGGCATCAGAAACAAATGCGTTAGCTAGCTTAAGTGCTTTAAGCTTGTCCATAATCTCATCCAATGGAGCTGTGCGAATGGCCTCTTCCAGAGACTCAAACCAGAATGCCGCAGCAGCAGTGACAGGCGCAATGCATGCAAGGGGCTGTAAAATAAAACCTTGTTGAACAAACATTTTCTTAAGGTAACCTTCTAATTTTTTATCCATTGGATCCGAGAAAGCACAACTATCCTCCACCGGGATAGTGGTACGTTTAGCTAAAGTAGAAACTGCTCCCTCCACCTTAGGGACTGTCTGCCATAAGTCTCGTGTGGTGGCGTCTATTGGAAACATTTTCCTAAATATCGGAGGAGGGGAAAAGGGCACACCGGGTCTATCCCACTCCTTGCTAATAATCTCTGTAAGCCTTTTAGGTATAGGAAAAACGTCAGTACACACCGGCACCGCATAGTATCTATCCAGCCTACATAATTTCTCTGGAATTGCAACCGTGTTACAATCATTCAGAGCCGCTAATACCTCCCCTAACAATACACGGAGGTTCTCAAGCTTAAATTTAAAATTAGAAATCTCTGAATCCGGTCTCCCTGGATCAGATCCGTCACCCACGGAATGAAGCTCTCTGTCCTCATGTTCTGCAAATTGTGACGCAGTATCGGACATGGCTCTCACATCATCAGCGCGTTCTGTCCTTAACCCAGAGCTATCGCGCTTGCCTCTTAATTCTGGCAATTTAGATAATACCTCTGTCATAACAGCAGCCATGTCTTGCAAAGTGATTTGTAAGGGCCTCTCTGATGTACTTGGCGCCACAATCTGCTTGAATTTCTTTGTATTAATAGTACATGTTGAATATTTACAGAACACAGGGAGTGTGTTTTTAATTTTCTAGGGCAGCACAATCATCTATAGAAAGCTGTCTTTTTTTAACAAATATTAATAAAGGTTAAATTTTAATATTCTACATTTTTTGCTTTCCAAGGTACAGTAATCATGATTCAATAACCTATAATGAGACTGAATCAGCGTATATAAGCATCTCTTTTGTTATGACTTACTAGCCCTTCTAGCAAGTATAGTCATAAGTTGTACTTAACTATATGGCAGCAGTTTTGCAAGAATGTTATCCATTTGCAAGAACACTAGATGGCAGCACTATTTCCTGTGGATGCGAACAATTCTATCCACACAGAAAGCGGTCATCTAAAAAGATGGATTGACAACATTCCTAAGGGACAATATCTGAGAATTCTAAAAAACGTCAAATTCAAATGATTTCTTTGATCAGGCAGAAATCCTAGAGAGTAAATTCAAAGATAAAGGATACAATGAGGCGAATGTGAAAAGAGCTAAAGAAATTGTAGGTAATATAAAGGGAAGAATTGTTTAAAACAAAAGACAAGTTACCAATAATCACAAGGTAACAATAGAGGCCACTCGTTTATTACAAACTACAGTGGGGATCACAGACTGATTAAGAAAATCATCAATAAACATTGGCACATTGTGAAAAAAGATCCCGCTGAAGATTCCCCATCTATAATATTTAAAAAGGCAAGACATTTAAAGACTATCCTTGCCCCTAGTCAATTTAGGAAGAAAGAATATAAGGATCAGGACCTTTTGGGAAATGAACTGCAAGGTTTTTATCCTTGTGTTAGTTACAAGGCATGCCAATTTGGGGAAAAAAAGGGAAGAAAGTCAAATAAGAAAAAAATAATTTTGAATATACCATAAAATAAACTATAAGGTGCACAGATAGCAATGTAGTGTCTTTAATACAGTATCCCTGTGATTTTCAGTATTTGGGACAAACGAGTCGCCCACTCAGAGATAGGATCAGGGAACATCTTTTAAATATAAAATGGGGCAACCTTAAACATAACCTTTCAAAACATTTTCTGGCAACACAAATATTCAGCAGGTATAAAATTATGGGGCCTTAAAAAATTGGTATGAAATAAGGGTGGTGATATGGAGAGAGATCTCCTATATGCTGAAGCACAGCTAATATTCAATTTTAACTCACTAACACCAAATGGCAATGCTGAGTTTGATCTCAATCCGTTCATATATTAACCTTTTGTGTAATTTTTTTATGTATCTGATGTATTTTTAATTATCTGTTTATGTATCTTTTGTATATGTTCTTATTCTAAATTGTTCATAGAAGTTTACTATTGGACTGTACAACATTTGAAAGCAAACTGCGATTTGAGAAGATTTCTTTGAGGGAAAAAGTGCACATTACAAAAAGGAGTTTACTATTGGACTGTAATACAGTGTGAATCTTTTCAAGTGAGTTTTATTCTGATTATACTACCGAAGAGCTGACACCATACACTTGTGGAAAACCAAGGGGCGGGATCCAAAAAGAATATTAAAGACCTATAGCTACCTAACCCTTATATACTTGATAAAGGCAGAGATGAAATCTGTAACAACGGAAGCTTAACCGTATGTGAACATTCACAAGTTGCTTTTTAAACACCTTATGTCATTCAGTGACTTAGAGCATCCAGAGGAAAGGAATCATAAAAACGACCGTTGGACAAAGTCGAGGGATACCACTAGATGTGTAGAATATATACAAAGTGATCTTAAATTAAGAAATTTCGGCATAGTTTTGTTGTTGTTTGAGTTATGTTTTGTACATTGGTGTCATTGTCAATCACCATGCATTTATATGGAGTGGGGCTACTGTTTTCAAATGGACTTATCACGGACAGTCTAGCTCTACTATTTCATTTTACTATATGGGAGTTTGTTCTCCTTTCTTTTGGAGACTGATGGTTTCTCCCTCTTTTGTTTCTGTTTAAACTTTTGTATCAACAATTACATCCTTTTGTACCATGCTGCTAAATAATGATAATAAAAATGAATTAAAAAAAAAAAAAAAAAAACTACCGTTGGATTGGTGCACAACAATCACGTGAGAGATACACGTGTGAGTACACAGAACCCAATCACCACAGTGTCTGGAAGATGACGAGACCATATGGAGGGTAAGAAGCTACTCCCAGTGGCTCAGCGCAGTTGTTTAGCGGTGGAAGGGGTCAACACTCACCTCGAACTACACTATACACCAAGGCGGCCGGGTAAAAATCCCGGCCAAGCTCGGCTGGTAAACGAGCTCCAAACGCACGATTTGAAGACAAATAAAAGGTGTCAGCTACTTACTAACTTTCCACATTTTAAACCCAGAGGTTTATGAACTAAGACATTAGATTTTAGTTGCGGCCACAACTTATTTTTCTAACTGTATGCTTATTGTATATTTTTATGTTTTAATGGAAGTAAATTGATTTAGAAGAATATTGCTATATGGTATTTATATAACATTTTATAAGTGCTACATTTCCAAGATACTCCATCTACCCTTGCTGTAAGCGCTTTTCTCAACCATCCTGTTTTAGTTAACTTTTCTATGTAGTGTTTTTTGGAGATACACTATTTTCTGGGGGAGTTAGAGGGGATTGAGGTTTTAGAATAGACTATACTTTGTTTAACTATTTCCGGTCATGTCGTGCTCCAGATGTCTACTTAGGTATCACTTCAACACAGAATATCATGGAGAAAACGCAAATTTGATACTAGAAGTAATTTGGAAACTTGTTTTAAAATAGTATGCAATGTCATGGTATGCTGAATCACAAATGAACATTTTTTTATTTTTATTTTTTTACAAGAGCAATAGCAACTGAGCAGAAAAAATTAATTTGTATATGTAGCCTTATTTAAAAAAATAATTTTGGACATAGCAATTTTACAATGTAGTGCTAAATTACAGAGAATAATCCACATGCAAAAAGTACTTAAAATTGTCCTTTAAGTAGATTTATAAAAGGCTAAGAATTCAGATAAAATACAGAAAATAAATTAATATTTTTTAACCCATATTAAAAGGGGCAGTAAAGTCAAAATTAAACTTTCATGGTTTAAATGGAATATGCAATTTGAAACTCTGCAAATTTACTTAATTCTCTTGGTATCCTTTGTTAAAAAGCAAGTCTAGGTAAGCACATAGTAGCTCAGGAGCGTACACAATTCTTTAATACTCTATAGCAACAGATTTCAACAATTTAGAACATTGTTACATACAATGTTACAAACACTGATGTCTTAGAGCTCTAGACCATTGCATGCTCCTACGGCTATATGACCCAACCAAGATTTACTTTTCACCAAAAGATACCAAGAGAATTAAGCAAATTAGAGAATAGAATTAAATTGATAACATCCTTGAAATTGCATATTTACCTTAAACCAGAAGTTTAATTTTGACATTTCTGTTACTTTAACCAGTTTTTAAAACCTAAAAATATGTATATTTTCCTAGTGAAAAATTTGTAATGTCAAGTGTGTATGATTTTTTTTTTTTTGACACAAACGAATTTGGCACAAAACATGGTTTGAATGAAGGTAATACATTAGGCTGATATGCCCAACTTACCATGGCTCATCAGTAGGTTCCCAGCACACTAAGCACACACTACAAGTAAAACACATTGCTCTGTCATCACCAGAGGAAGCCGGCTAAATAAAAACAGAAAATTATTTATAAGAGATAAGAACCATAGGGCGTTTTAAAAAAAAATCATAAATATCAGGATGCAACAACATTACTACACTATTGAAGTTATGATATTAACAAAGACAGTGAGAAGTAAGCACATTTTGTTTGGAAGTCATCACGACATAAAAGTAAAACCTATTGCATAAAGAGAAAATATAGTAGAGAAGCCAATTTAAAAAATGCAATAAATGCAATATACAGCAAAGAAAAGCAATACCATTCTAGGTCAGAGTTCTCCAAACCAATTACTCAGGAACAACCAGCAGCCTAGATTTTTAGATGTGAATGCATAAGGCCTTTAACTGGGTCCTGAGTAACAAAATTGCAAAACCCTGTTCCCTGGGGATGCCAACAGAAAACAGAAGAGACTGACAGAAATGAGTAAATTAAAGTGATAAATAGGCAAGTTGACAAGCAAAAACAAAAAAAGGCTATTAAAAGAAGCTATAAGCTCTCTCTTAATTGTCAATATAAAACTCAAACAACTAAAGAAAAGAGAAAATTCAGGCAATCTTCATTTATTGCAACCAGAGCATTACAGCATCAAGAACTATGCAGAAATGACTACCCATCCTTTCTTTACAGAGATTAGCAATAATGATGGTGCTATGAAAATTATTCGCCTTGAGGTTTCATAAAAATACATTCTGTTACATTTATTCCACATAACACAATCTTTTCCACTCTGTATTGAGAATTATTTTAGTTCATTGTCTGCCCTGGCCTGAGGCTAATCTATTGGTAGATTCATTAGATAGATAGCGATAGATAGATAGATATAGATAGATATATATATATATATATATATATATATATATATATATATATATATATATATATATATATATATATATAGAGAGAGAGAGAGAGAGAGAGAGAGAGAGAGAGAGAGAAAGGGCAGGGAATTACATCACACCAGAGACTGTTAAAATCCCTATGTAACTTATCTCCTCCTATGTTTTATCAAATATTACAGAAGCTGGAAGATCCCCACCATATTACATTATCCTTTTGCAATAAACAATATGCTTTGGTAACACTAATTTATTGTGTCAAAGAAAGAATCAAGAAATATGGAGAGAAGAAAAAAGAAAACCAAAAGGAAGCATGAAGGAGAGGAAGTGAGAACAAAAGAGTGACAGATAGAGATTAAGAGAAAGTTTGAATAAAAGAATATAAAAAAAGAGGAGATGAGAAAAAGTGACAGAAAGCTAGAAGAAAAAGTAGAGATTAGAGATACTGTTTTTAGTAACTCAGAAATCTCTACTGCACGCTCTTTTTTAGAATATAAATGCTCTGTCCTGAAAATATAATTGTGACATAAAGGCCATCTTGTCCTGTATACAAAGATGACGATTTACGATAAAAAGTTTAAGTAAAAACAGAATTTATGTTTACCTGATAAATTACTTTCTCCAACGGTGTGTCCGGTCCACGGCGTCATCCTTACTTGTGGGATATTCTCTTCCCCAACAGGAAATGGCAAAGAGCCCAGCAAAGCTGGTCACATGATCCCTCCTAGGCTCCGCCTACCCCAGTCATTCGACCGACGTTAAGGAGGAATATTTGCATAGGAGAAACCATATGGTACCGTGGTGACTGTAGTTAAAGAAAATAAAATATCAGACCTGATTAAAAAAACCAGGGCGGGCCGTGGACCGGACACACCGTTGGAGAAAGTAATTTATCAGGTAAACATAAATTCTGTTTTCTCCAACATAGGTGTGTCCGGTCCACGGCGTCATCCTTACTTGTGGGAACCAATACCAAAGCTTTAGGACACGGATGAAGGGAGGGAGCAAATCAGGTCACCTAAATGGAAGGCACCACGGCTTGCAAAACCTTTCTCCCAAAAATAGCCTCAGAAGAAGCAAAAGTATCAAACTTGTAAAATTTGGTAAAAGAGTGCAGTGAAGACCAAGTCGCTGCCCTACATATCTGATCAACAGAAGCCTCGTTCTTGAAGGCCCATGTGGAAGCCACAGCCCTAGTGGAATGAGCTGTGATTCTTTCGGGAGGCTGCCGTCCTGCAGTCTCGTAAGCCAATCTGATGATGCTTTTAATCCAAAAGGAGAGAGAGGTAGAAGTTGCTTTTTGACCTCTCCTTTTACCGGAGTAAACAACAAACAAGGAAGATGTTTGTCTAAAATCCTTTGTAGCATCTAAATAGAATTTTAGAGCGCGAACAACATCCAAATTGTGCAACAAACGTTCCTTCTTTGAAACTGGTTTCGGACACAGAGAAGGTACGATAATCTCCTGGTTAATGTTTTTGTTAGAAACAACTTTTGGAAGAAAACCAGGTTTAGTACGTAAAACCACCTTATCTGCATGGAACACCAGATAAGGAGGAGAACACTGCAGAGCAGATAATTCTGAAACTCTTCTAGCAGAAGAAATTGCAACTACAAACAAAACTTTCCAAGATAATAACTTAATATCAACGGAATGTAAGGGTTCAAACGGAACCCCCTGAAGAACTGAAAGAACTAAATTGAGACTCCAAGGAGGAGTCAAAGGTTTGTAAACAGGCTTAATTCTAACCAGAGCCTGAACAAAAGCTTGAACATCTGGCACAGCTGCCAGCTTTTTGTGAAGTAACACAGACAAGGCAGAAATCTGTCCCTTCAGGGAACTTGCAGATAATCCTTTTTCTAATCCGTCTTGAAGGAAGGATAAAATCTTAGGAATCTTAACCTTGTCCCAAGGGAATCCTTTAGATTCACACCAACAGATATATTTTTTCCAAATCTTGTGGTAAATCTTTCTAGTTACAGGCTTTCTGGCCTGAACAAGAGTATCAATAACAGAATCTGAGAATCCTCGCTTCGATAGAATCAAGCGTTCAATCTCCAAGCAGTCAGCTGGAGTGAAACCAGATTCGGATGTTCGAACGGACCCTGAACAAGAAGGTCTCGTCTCAAAGGTAGCTTCCAAGGTGGAGCCGATGACATATTCACCAGATCTGCATACCAAGTCCTGCGTGGCCACGCAGGAGCTATCAAGATCACCGACGCCCTCTCCTGATTGATCCTGGCTACCAGCCTGGGGATGAGAGGAAACGGCGGGAACACATAAGCTAGTTTGAAGGTCCAAGGTGCTACTAGTGCATCCACTAGAGCCGCCTTGGGATCCCTGGATCTGGACCCGTAGCAAGGAACTTTGCAGTTCTGACGAGAGGCCATTAGATCCATGTCTGGAATGCCCCACCGCTGGGTGACTTGGGCAAAGATTTCCGGATGGAGTTCCCACTCCCCCGGATGCAATGTCTGACGACTCAGAAAATCCGCTTCCCAATTTTCCACTCCTGGGATGTGGATAGCAGACAGGTGGCAGGAGTGAGACTCCGCCCATAGAATGATTTTGGTCACTTCTTCCATCGCTAGGGAACTCCTTGTTCCCCCCTGATGGTTGATGTACGCAACAGTCGTCATGTTGTCTGATTGAAACCGTATGAACTTGGTCCTCGCTAGCTGAGGCCAAGCCTTAAGAGCATTGAATATCGCTCTCAGCTCCAGAATATTTATCGGTAGAAGAGATTCTTCCCGAGACCAAAGACCCTGAGCTTTCAGGGATCCCCAGACCGCGCCCCAGCCCATCAGACTGGCGTCGGTCGTGACAATGACCCACTCTGGTCTGCGGAACGTCATCCCTTGTGACAGATTGTCCAGGGACAGCCACCAACGGAGTGAGTCTCTGGTCCTCTGATTTACTTGTATCTTCGGAGACAAGTCTGTATAGTCCCCATTCCACTGACTGAGCATGCACAGTTGTAATGGTCTTAGATGAATGCGCGCAAAAGGAACTATGTCCATTGCCGCCACCATCAACCCGATCACTTCCATGCACTGAGCTATGGAAGGAAGAGGAACGGAATGAAGTATCCGACAAGAGTCTAGAAGTTTTGTTTTTCTGGCCTCTGTTAGAAAGATCCTCATTTCTAAGGAGTCTATAATTGTTCCCAAGAAGGGAACCCTTGTTGACGGGGATAGAGAACTCTTTTCCTCGTTCACTTTCCAGCCGTGAGATCTGAGAAAGGCCAGGACGATGTCCGTGTGAGCCTTTGCTTGAGGAAGGGACGACGCTTGAATCAGAATGTCGTCCAGGTAAGGTACTACTGCAATGCCCCTTGGTCCTAGCACCGCTAGAAGGGACCCTAGTACCTTTGTGAAAATCCTTGGAGCAGTGGCTAATCCGAAAGGAAGCGCCACGAACTGGTAATGTTTGTCCAGGAATGCGAACCTTAGGAACCGATGATGTTCCTGTGGATAGGAATATGTAGATACGCATCCTTTAAATCCACCGTGGTCATGAATTGACCTTCCTGGATGGAAGGAAGAATAGTTCGAATGGTTTCCATCTTGAACGATGGAACCTTGAGAAACTTGTTTAAGATCTTGAGATCTAAGATTGGTCTGAACGTTCCCTCTTTTTTGGGAACTATGAACAGATTGGAGTAGAACCCTATCCCTTGTTCTCTTAGTGGAACAGGATGAATCACTCCCATTTTTAACAGGTCTTCTACACAATGTAAGAACGCCTGTCTTTTTATGTGGTCTGAAGACAACTGAGACCTGTGGAACCTCCCCCTTGGGGGAAGTCCCTTGAATTCCAGAAGATAACCCTGGGAGACTATTTCTAGCGCCCAAGGATCCAGAACATCTCTTGCCCAAGCCTGAGCGAAGAGAGAGAGTCTGCCCCCCACCAGATCCGGTCCCGGATCGGGGGCCAATATTTCATGCTGTCTTGGTAGCAGTGGCAGGTTTCTTGGCCTGCTTTCCCTTATTCCAGCCTTGCATTGGTCTCCAAGCTGGCTTGGCTTGAGAAGTATTACCCTCTTGCTTAGAGGACGTAGCACTTTGGGCTGGTCCGTTTTTACGAAAGGGACGAAAATTAGGTCTATTTTTCGCCTTGAAAGGCCGATCCTGAGGAAGGGCGTGGCCCTTACCCCCAGTGATATCAGAGATAATCTCTTTCAAGTCAGGGCCAAACAGCGTTTTCCCCTTGAAAGGAATGTTTAGTAGCTTGTTCTTGGAAGACGCATCAGCCGACCAAGATTTCAACCAAAGCGCTCTGCGCGCCACAATAGCAAACCCAGAATTCTTAGCCGCTAACCTAGCCAATTGCAAAGTGGCGTCTAGGGTGAAAGAATTAGCCAATTTGAGAGCATTGATTCTGTCCATAATCTCCTCATAAGGAGGAGAATCACTATCGAGCGCCTTTATCAGCTCATCAAACCAGAAACATGCGGCTGTAGTGACAGGGACAATGCATGAAATTGGTTGTAGAAGGTAACCCTGCTGAACAAACATCTTTTTAAGCAAACCTTCTAATTTTTTATCCATAGGATCTTTGAAGCACAACTATCCTCTATGGGTATAGTGGTGCGTTTGTTTAAAGTAGAAACCGCTCCCTCGACCTTGGGGACTGTCTGCCATAAGTCCTTTCTGGGGTCGACCATAGGAAACAATTTTTTAAATATGGGGGGAGGGACGAAAGGAATACCGGGCCTTTCCCATTCTTTATTAACAATGTCCGCCACCCGCTTGGGTATAGGAAAAGCTTCTGGGAGCCCCGGCACCTCTAGGAACTTGTCCATCTTACATAGTTTCTCTGGGATGACCAACTTTTCACAATCATCCAGAGTGGATAATACCTCCTTAAGCAGAATGCGGAGATGTTCCAACTTAAATTTAAATGCAATTACATCAGGTTCAGCCTGTTGAGAAATGTTCCCTGAATCAGTAATTTCTCCCTCAGACAAAACCTCCCTGGCCCCCTCAGATTGGGTTAGGGGCCCTTCAGAGATATTAATATCAGCGTCGTCATGCTCTTCAGTAACTAAAACAGAGCAGCCACGCTTACGCTGACAAGGGTTCATTTTGGCTAAAATGTTTTTGACAGAATTATCCATTACAGCCGTTAATTGTTGCATAGTAAGGAGTATTGGCGCGCTAGATGTACTAGGGGCCTCCTGAGTGGGCAAGACTCGTGTAGACGAAGGAGGGAATGATGCAGTACCATGCTTACTCCCCTCACTTGAGGAATCATCTTGGGCATCATTGTCATTATCACATAAATCACATTTATTTAAATTAACAGGAATTCTGGCTTCCCCACATTCAGAACACAGTCTATCTGGTAGTTCAGACATGTTAAACAGGCATAAACTTGATAATAAAGTACAAAAAACGTTTTAAAATAAAACCGTTACTGTCACTTTAAATTTTAAACTGAACACACTTTATTACTGCAATTGCGAAAAAACATGAAGGAATTGTACAAAATTCACCAAATTTTCACCACAGTGTCTTAAAGCCTTAAAAGTATTGCACACCAAATTTGGAAGCTTTAACCCTTAAAATAACGGAACCGGAGCCGTTTTAACACTTTAACCCCTTTACAGTCCCTGGTATCTGCTTTGCTGAGACCCAACCAAACCCAAAGGGGAATACGATACCAAATGACGCCTTCAGAAAGTCTTTTCTAAGTATCAGAGCTCCTCTCACATGCGACTGCATGCCATGCTTCTCAAAAACAAGTGCGCCACACCGGCGCGAAAATGAGGCTCTGCTTATGCTTTGGGAAAGCCCCTAAGAAATAAGGTGTCTAATACAGTGCCTGCCGATATTATAATATCAATATACCCAGATAAAATGATTCCTCAAGGCTAAATATGTGTTAATAATGAATCGATTTAGCCCAGAAAAGTCTACAGTCTTAATAAGCCCTTGTGAAGCCCTTATTTACCATCGTAATAAACATGGCTTACCGAATCCCATAGGGAAAATGACAGCTTCCAGCATTACATCGTCTTGTTAGAATGTGTCATACCTCAAGCAGCAAGAGACTGCACACTGTTCCCCCAACTGAAGTTAATTGCTCTCAACAGTCCTGTGTGGAACAGCCATGGATTTTAGTTACGGTTGCTAAAATCATTTTCCTCATACAAACAGAAATCTTCATCTCTTTTCTGTTTCTGAGTAAATAGTACATACCAGCACTATTTCAAAATAACAAACTCTTGATTGAATAATAAAAACTACAGTTAAACACTAAAAAACTCTAAGCCATCTCCGTGGAGATGTTGCCTGTACAACGGCAAAGAGAATGACTGGGGTAGGCGGAGCCTAGGAGGGATCATGTGACCAGCTTTGCTGGGCTCTTTGCCATTTCCTGTTGGGGAAGAGAATATCCCACAAGTAAGGATGACGCCGTGGACCGGACACACCTATGTTGGAGAAATATACTTTTGCCTATCCTAAGTTTTCAGTGGAATGTTAAAGCCAAGGAAAATAATGTTAGAGCTACAAATTACATTAAGATTAGAGCAGATTGTGAATCAACAAACTACAAAAAGATAGACACGCAAGGTATGAGACAAATATATTACTCTGCTTACTGACTGTACTTCTCACCTGATGATAGAACCCAGCTTGAGCCATAGGATCCGGCTGAGCCCACCTGTAACCGACATGAGGCCATGATGTAAACGTTTCCCTCCTATTGGCTTCACTATACATTAAAGACCTAAAATAAGAAATGCACTTTAAATACTACAAAAGCCAAGATGACATTTTTGCTTTGTGACCAAAAGCAAAATGAAACCTCTACAACATCAACAGAGGTGACACGTTTCATATAATCTTAGAACACTATCTAAAAACACAATATTATGATATTGTTAGATTATATATGTTAAAAATAGTGGCATTATTCCAGCACTGATGACTTCTGCAACAGAAGATGCAAATTGTACAGTAAATTAAAATTTAAACATTAACGATACAGAGTAAGCAATTTCAAACAATTTTCTAATTTAATTTTATTTACTTTGATTTGTTCTTTTAGTATTTTCTTTCAGGACCAGCACTGCACTACTGGGAGTCAACTGATGATCATTAGCTGCACAAATATGCCCCTAGTCATTGGCGCACCAGATGTGTTCAACAAATATGTGTTTAACAAATCAAATTTTATAACAGAAATAAATTGTAAATGTGTTTAAAAACATAATTTAAGAACTTACCTGATAAATTCATTACTTTCATATTGGCAGGAGTCCATGAGCTAGTGACGTATGGGATATACAATTCTACCAGGAGGGGCAAAGTTTCCCAAACCTCAAAATGCCTATAAATACACCCCTCACCACACCCACAATTCAGTCTAACGAATAGCCAAGTAGTGGGGTGATAAAGAAAGGAGTAAAAAGCATCAAAAAAAGGAATTTGGAAATAATTGTGCTTTATACAAAAAATCATAACCACCATAAAAAGGGTGGGTCTTATGGACTCTTGCCAATATGAAAGAAATGAATATCAGGTAAGTTCTTACATAAATTATGATTTCTTTCATGTAATTGGCAAGAGTCCATGAGCAAGTGACGTATGAGATAGTAATACCCAAGATGTGGAACTCCACAGAAGAGTCACTAGAGAGGGAGGGATAAAATTAATAACAGCCATTTTCCGCTGAAAAAAATTAATCCACAACCCATAATAAGTTTATTCTCATAAATAAAAAGAATTAAAAAAAATTAAACATAAGCAGAGGAATCAAACTGAAACAGCTGCCTGAAAAACTTTTCTGCCAAAAACTGCTTCAGAAGAAGCAAATACATCAAAACGGTAGAATTTAGTAAATGTATGCAAAGAAGACCAAGTTGCTGCTTTGCAAATCTGATTACCTGAAGCTTCATTCTTAAAAGCCCACAAAGTGGAGACTGATCTAGTAGAATGAGCTGTAATTCTCTGAGGCGGGGCCTGACCCGACTCCAAATAAGCCAGATGAATCAAAAGCTTTAACCAAGATGCCAAGGAAATGGCAGAAGCCTTCTGACCTTTCCTAGAACCAGAAAAGATAACAAATAGACTAGAAGTCTTCCTGAAATCTTTAGTAGCTTCAACATAATATTTCAAAGCTCTAACTACATCCAAAGAATGTAAGGATCGCTCCAAAGAATTTGTAGGATTAGGACACAAAGAAGGAACAACAATTTCTCTATTAATGTTGTTAGAATTCACAACCTTAGGTAGAAATTTAAATGAAGTCCACAAAACTGCCTTATCCTGATGGAAAATCAAAAAAGGAGAATCACAAGAAAGAGCAGAAAATTTGGAAATTCTTCTAGCAGAAGAGATGGCCAAACGGAACACTTTCTAAGAAAGTAGTTTAATGTCCAAAGAAAGCATAGGCTCAACGGAGGAGCCTGTAAAGCCTTCAAAACCAAATTAAGACTCCAAGGAGGAGAGATTGATTTAATGACAGGCTTGACACAGACCAAAGCCTATACAAAACAGTGAATATCAGGAAGCTTAGCAATCTTTCTGCAAAATAAAACAGAAAGAGCAGAGATTTGTCCCTTCAAGGAACTTGCAGACAAACCTTTATCCAAACCATCCTGAAGACACTGTAAAATTCTAAGAATACTAAAATAATGCCAGGAGAATTTATGAGAACACCATGAAATATAAGTCTTCCAAACTCGATAATAAATCTTCCTAGAAACAGATTTACGAGCCTGTAACATAGTATTAATCACTGAGTCAGAAAAAACCTCTATGACTAAGCACTAGGCATTCAATTTCCATACCTTAAAAATGAATGATTTGATATTCTGATGGAAAAACGGACCTTGAGACAGAAGGACTGGTCTTAAAGTTAGTGGCCAAGGTTGGCAACTGGATATCCGAACAAGATCCGCATATCAAAACCTGTGAGGCCATGCTGGAGCTACCAGCAACACAAACGAATGTTCCATGATGATCTTGGAGATCACTCTTGGAAGAAGAACTAGAGGTGGGAAGATATAAGCAGGTTGGTAACATCAAGGAACTGCTAACGCATCCTCCGCCTGAGTATCCCTGGACCTGGACAGGTACCTGGGAAGTTTCTTGTTTAGATGGGAAGCCATCAGATCCATTTCTGGAAGACCCCACATCTGAACAATCTGAGAAAACACATCTGGATGGAGTGACCACCCCCCCGGATGCAAAGTTTGACAGTTGAGATAATCCGCTCCCCAATCGTTTACACCTAGGATATGAAGATGTATGCAGGTTGATAACACCAAGGAAGTGTCAGCGCATCCACTGCTTCCGCCTGAACATCCCTGGACAGGTATCTGGGAAGTTTCTTGTTTAGATGAGAGGCCATGAGATCTATCTCTGGAAGCCCCCACATCTGAACAATCTGAGAAAACACATCTGGATGGAGAGACCACTCCCCTGGATGAAAGTCTGGCGGCTGAGATAATCCGCCTCCCAATTGTCTACACCTGGGATATGAACCGCAGAGATTAGACAGGAGCTGGATTCTGCCCAAGAAAGTATCCGAGATACTTCTTTCATAGCTTGGGGACTGTGAGTCCCACCCTGATGATTGACATATGCCACAGTTTTAATATTGTCTGTCTGAAAACAAATTAACGGTTCTCTCTTCAACAGAGGACAAACCTGAAGAGCCCTGAAAATAGCACAGAGTTCTAAAATATTGATTGGTAACCTCGCCTCTTGAGATTTCCAAACCCCTTGTGCTGTCAGAGATCCCCAGACAGCTCCCCAACCTGAAAGACTTGCATCTGTTGTGATCACAGTCCAGGTTGGACGAACAAAGGAGGCCCCTTGAACTATAAGATGGTGATCTAACCACCAAGTCCAAGAGAGTCGAACATTGGGATTTAAGGATATTAATTGTGATATCTTTGTATAATCCCTGCACCATTGATTCAGCATACAAAGCTAGAGAGGTCTCATATGAACACGAGCAAAGGGGATCGCGTCCGATGCTGCAGTCATGAGACCTAGAACTTCTTTCTTTGGGACAATGAATAGATTTGAATAAAACCAGACCCTGTTCCTGAAACGGAACTGGTATGATTACCCCGGAATGCTCCAGGTCTGAAACACTTCAGAAAAGACTGAGCCTTTACTGAATTTGCTGGGATGCGTGAGAAAGAGAAAATATTACTCTGAATCCTATTTGGTACCCTTGAGAGACAATACTCTGAATTCATTGATTTTGGACAGAATCCTCCCAAATGTTTGGAAGACTCTTAATCTGCCCCCTACCAGCTGAGCTGGAATGAGGGCTGCACCTTCATGCAGACTTGGGGGCTGGCTTTGATTTCTTAAACGTCTTGGATTTACTCCAACTTGAAGGTTTCCAATTGGAACCAGATTCTTTGGGGGAAGGATTGGTTTTCAGTTCCTTATTTTGTCAAAAGGAAGAAAACAGAAGCTTTAGATTTACCCTTAGGTCTTCTATCCTGAGGCAGAAAAACTCCCTCCCTCCCCAGTGACAGTTGAAATAATCAAATCCAACTGAGAACCAAATACAATTATTACCTTGGAAAGAAAGAGATGGTAATCTAGACTTAGATACCATTTCAGCATTCCAATATTTGAGCCACAAAGCTCTTTTAGCTAAAATAGCTAAAGACATAGATTTAACATCAATTTTGATGAAATAAAAAATGGCATCACAGATAAAATTATTAGCATGTTTAAGCAAGCGAGCAATGATAGACAAATCAGGATCAGTTTCCTGTTGCGCTAAACTTTCCAACCAAAAAGTTGATGCAGCTGCAACATCAGTCATAGAAATGGCAGGCCTGAGAAGATAGCCAGAATATAAATAAGCTTTCCTTAGATAAGTTTCCTATCTAAAGGGTCCTTAAAGGAAGTACTATCTTCCATAGGAATAGTAGTACGTTTGGCAAGAGTAGAAATAGCCCCATCAACTTTGAGGATCTTTTCCCAAAACTCCAATTTAACTGCTGGCAAAGGATACAATTTTTTAGACCTTGAAGAAGGAATAAAATAAGTACCAGGCCTATTCCATTCCTTAGAAATCATATCAGAAATAGCATCATTAACTCGAAAAACCTCTGGAGTAACCACAGGTGGTTTATAAACAGAATTTAAACGTTTACTAGTTTTAGTATCAAGAGGACTAGTTTCCTCAATATCCAACGTAATCAACACCTCTTAACAAGTAACGAATATACTCCATTTTAAATAAATAAGTAGATTTGTCAGTGTCAATATCTGAGGAAGGATCTTCTAAATTAGATAGATCCTCATCAGAGGAAGATAATTCAGTATGTTGTCAGTCATTTGAAATTTTATCAACTTTATGCAGAAGTTTTAAAAGACCTTTTACATTTATTAGAAGGCGGGATAGCACACAAAGCCTTCTGAATCGCATCAGCAATAAAATCTTTTATATTCACAGGGATAACGTACATTAGATGTTGAAGGAACAACAGGCATTATACTATTCCTGATGGATACATTCTCTGCATGTAAAAGCTTATCATGACAACTATTACATACCACAGCTGGAGATATAATCTCCACAAATTTACAACAGATACACTTAGATTTGGTAGAACTTATCAGGCAGCAGGGTTCCAACAGCGGATTCTGAGACAGGATCAGATTGAGACATCTTGCAAATGTAAGAGAAAAAAAAAACATATAAAGCAAAATTATCTATTTCCTTATATGGCAGTTTCAGGAATTGGAAAAAATGCAAACAGCATAGCCCTCTGACATAGAAAAAGGCAAGAGGCATATAGGAATGGAATGGGGTTTTAAATAATGAAATTATTTGGCGCCAAATATGACGGCACAACGCAAAATGAATTTTTTTGGCGCTAACATCCGGACATGACATACTCGCGTCATTGCAGACGCAACCTTGTGCAAGGAAACTCAGCATCAACTAAGAGGCCGGAAATGACGAATTTGCGTCACCAGACGTATCTTTGCACCAAAAAAATTCTCACGCCAAAAATGAAGCCATAAACATCAGCATTTTGTGACCTCGCAAGCCTAATTTTGCCCACAAAAATTTAATGAAAAAGCAGTATATTTGAAAAAAATATTTCTTAAATGTTTTTTTTCCCAAATATGAAACTGATAATCTGCAAAAGGAAATATACATGAACCTGACTCATGGCAAAAATAAGTACAATACATATATTTAGAACTTTATATAAATACATAAAGTGCCAAACCATAGCCAAGAGTGTCTTAAGTAATGAAAACATAATTACCGAAAGGACCCATCCACATATAGCAGATAGCCAAACCAGTACTGAAACGCACTGAAATGCTGAGAAGCGTATATCAACGTAGAAAATCAAGCACAAACTTACTTCACCACCTAGATAGGAGGCAAAGTTTGTAAAACTAAATTGTGGGTGTGGTGAGGGGTGTATTTATAGGCATTTTGAGGTTTGGGAAACTTTGCCCCTCCTGGTAGGATTGTATATCCCATACGTCACTAGCTTATGGACTCTTGCCAATTACATGAAAGAAAAATCTACTACTTATTTTAAGGTCATCCCAAGTACTAGTGCATTGTCTTTTTATCATGCATTTTTTGATTATGCAAATCTACTGTATTTGCTGGTCCTTTAAGGTCTTTAAATATCATATAATTATATTGTATCATATTTATAACTTTTTTAGTCTCTTTCTAATGGAGTTATCTGTAATAACACTTGTTCTCTTTTAATCCACTATAACAAAGGCATAATATATTTCTGTAAGGATTTAGCACAGCAGGAAGTGTCTGATACGCAATTAAGGAGACAATCCACTTATCGGAAGCGAAGTTAATGATTTCATTACATGACAGTTCTACCACAACACAACAAAAAAAAAATCTAAAAAAAATATATTTAAAGGGACCTGTGATATAAAATGTATAAATGCAATTTAACCTTGAAACATATTAATTTTTATTATTCTGAAATGCACACTGCAGAATTTTTAAGCCTAAGCATCCTGATTATCTGTCCTTAATTGGCCTTAGCAAAAATAAATACAATAAACTAATGCAAAACAGACATTTTGCTAAGAAAAAAAAAACAACACACACACACAATGACCAACCTTCTTTACTCCAGTAATAAGTCTGGAATAAAGACAAGTGGAGGGGTGAGTTTAGCTGCAACAAAGACTGTGTTACTGTAATCATAAAGGTTTTGCAAACAGATTTGTTCATTTATTGCAATACGGTGTTACATGTCCCTTTGAGTTAAGGAATTATTTAATTCACCAGAATGTATTACAATTAATTTTTTCACAGATACAATGTGAGCATTAGAATGGACACCTTAAATTGAAAATGTATTTGTTGTGCTGCATAGAAAAACACATACCTGTATCCCACTGTATACAAGTAGTCAATAGTAATAAGTAAAAAAAAAAAAAAAACTCCATCCAGCTTTCAAGATTTTTGATTTCCACTTACCTGTCTACTGACCGACCAGGCCCCACACCAAGTTCTGGCCTTCCACTCGGCAAAAGATATGACAATCTGTCCATTATAGAAGATGCTACAGGCAACGCAGCTATGTTTTGATTTAGTTTCTTTAGTTCATTCACAATGGCACCCGTGACGGACTTTAATATGTGATGAGGAAGATGGAACGTGACTGTTGCCCACTGCAATAATGATTATAACAAGAGATCAATAATTAAAGAAACGTCTTAAAAGTCTTGAAAATTAAAGGGAAACTAAAGTCATGATTCAGATAGAGCATGTCAGTTTAAGAGAGACTTTCCAGAATGCTTCCATTATTAAATTGCACATTTTATTTATATGCACACTTTTTGTAGTACTTGTTGATCATGTGCAGGAGATCAGTGTATACCATACGAGTCTGTTATTAACCAATAGCTGTATTTGATACAGGGGGTCGGCATGTACATTTTTAGGTGTGTCAGGAAAAAAAAAATGTACTGTTCATTTAAAAGTGCTATTGTAATGTCGTTTTATTATGTTCTTATTTGTTATGCAATTCAACCCGTATTTATTGAGCCTTTATGTGTGAAATGTGGATTAATGAGATGTAGGGTTCTCCCTAGGACCTTTTTTAAGGGCACATCTTACCTGAATAACATGTAAGTGAATATTAACCTAAATTTAGCTATTAATATATTTTTTTTAAATGTATAGTACTCAAAGCATGAAATTCATTTGTTCTTTGGATAGCTTAAAGCAGCAGTTCCCAACCTTTTTTCTCTCCTGTACTAATTAGGCTTTTCATTAATGAGTACACTCTCTCTTCAATACCCCCACACATCCTTCAAAAAAAGTAGTTTTTTTATTTAAACTAGTATCAGGGTATTGTTAGGTATAAATAAACAATCTATTATCCGGTATTAATAAACTATTTATTATCAGGGTATTGTCAGGTATTAATAAACTTAACAACTATTATCAAGGTAACCCTGAATAATAAATGGTTTATTAATACCTGACAATACCCTGATAATAAATAGCTTAAGGTAAGCTATACCTAAGTCGCATATGACTGTACGTTTATCAACCGGATTAAAGCTCAGATATTCTCAGGAGGAGCCCTGCTGTGTGGCTGGCGCCCCTGGCAGCTGCCTGGTTGCCCCTAAAAACGGCCCTGGAGGGGGAGTCAAAGTGTAATGATCATAAAAATAAATATTTAAATTTGTGAGATCAGATCGATATTAACCACCCAGCCACTATGGACGTTTTTACTTGGAAGTGAAGCAATCTGAATTAAGCAAGCACTAGCAGCAGTACTTTACTTACCAGCACTGACTAGAACTTATTTGGGGATGCAGACCTGCCTGTGTGAGTCGCAACCTCTACGGCTCTACCACACGTGCACACGCAGCTATGCTGCTGCAGTGCCGCTTCTAACTGCACACTCGCAGTCACAATTTTGTGCACAGCATGGGGGTGGGTGGAGCTGGAGCCTAAGCTGCCTGGTGACACAGGGTGATATGTGGACCAGAGTCATCCACACCCGGAACACATATTTCAGGTGCAGGGGCTCCCATCTGCCTATATGCCAGGCCTTCACTTGTCACTTTCTGGCTGAGCCCTCCTTCCTTCCACAGTTCTACGATGGTTATTAGTTGATGACCCATTGAGAGTGACCCCCCAAACCCTCCCCCCACATCTTCCTCCATTACCAACAATATTTTCGTGTAAACCCAACCGGTCCGCCGGTTGGGGTCCCCTGGCTTAAAGGGATATTAACCCCCCCCCCCAAAAAAAATAGTTCAGGATTCAGATAGAACATACCATTTTAGACAACTTTCAAACGCACTTCTAATTGGTTTCTTTCTCTTGATATCCTTTGTTAAAAAGCATACCTAGGAAGGCTCAGAATATGAGAGAGCTAGCTGATGATTGGATTGTCTTGTCATAGTCTTAATGATTGCGTTAATCTAACTCCCAGTAGGCTAGCTATTACCAGGAGATTTCCCGGTGGGCCAAAGCAGCCGAGGCTGGCTGGTAACACTTAAAGAGGGCAGTGTTCCATCAGTATCAGTTATTACTGCCATGCTTGCAGTAACAGACAATTAGTGCTGAGGGGATTATTCGTCTCAAAAAGCAGTTCCCTTTATTCCTGCCCTGAATATACAGACACCTTCTTAGAGGAGGCTGCACAGGTCCTTAGAAGGGGCTGCACAGTGGCTTGCTTGTGCACCCTTTCGCTGTCTTCACTGACCAGAGTAAGCATGAGAAGATGCACCCATATGAGTCCTTAAGTCCATGCCTTATTTATAAATATATAATCAGAGCTACTGAATTTGAGGCGTTACACCAAGATTATATAAATATATAAAAGTGCATTTTTGTTTTTTCCAGGCCACTTTTTATTCCCAGTAAGGCTCTGGCCCTAATGAATCAATAAATGTAATTTTTGTATTAGAACAGTGCTTCCCAAAAACATTCCACTCGTACCCCCCAACAGGTCTGGTTTTCATTATAGCTGAACTAGTGCACAGGTGAACTAATCAGCTGATGGGTGAGAGCATGTCAGTAACCATGGTTACTGATCACATCACCTGTGTGCACTAGTTCAGCTATAATTAAAACCAGGCCTGCTGGGGGTACATTAAGACCGGGTTTGGGAAACACAATTAGAATGTCCCTTTAAGAGTTGGCATGCTGGTCACTTATGTGGACTGGAACTAGGCACATCAGTTAAACTCTTACTCAGTAACTAAAAAATTTTTAGATGTCTTAATTTAAACTTGTTAAAGGAACCTAAAATACAAGAGTTTCCAGTATGAGCCTCACTGTGAGCAAAAAGATGCCATTTATATAGAGAGAGAGCCTTACAAAGACCATACTAACATAGGTGATATTCAGCATGTTTAAGGAGAATACCTGGAGGAAAGTTTAAACCCTGGAAAAGGAACTGTTCAATAAATAAAGTTATAGATCATTTGCATTATTTTAGTTTTACCGAGTTACAATAAACAGCGGCTGTAGAAATTACATTTGCATTCCTGTTTTTTATGCAACCAATCACAACTGAGAATGATTATTTTCAATGAAATGTTCTTAAAACAGGAGGAGGGAATCATCAAGCTTCTTACCTTGGCAACTTTATGATTTGCTGCAGTCTCATGTGAGGTATTTTTAAAGCCATCTTTTAGCTGCATAATGAACAAATCATAGCCCTCTGTACTAGAAACATCAATCTTCTCCAGGCAAGCGGATAACAACTGCTGTGCCTACATATAAAAAGATAGTCGCCATTACATAGAAAGAACGAGAGAACAAGTGAATAAGAGAGAGTGAACGAGTAAAAGAAAAGAAGTCTGACTATAACTTCTCATTAAAAATGCTTTCTGTCAACCAAAAGAAACATATTTCTAGAATGGCAGCACGATAACCTATTTTATTTCCAATTTATTTTTTAAATAAAACAGAATTTATGCTTACCTGATAAATTACTTTCTCCAACGGTGTGTCCGGTCCACGGCGTCATCCATTACTTGTGGGAAATGTTCTCCCCCACAGGGAAACGCAAGGAGAGCACACAGCAAGAGCTTGTCCATATAGCTCCCCCTCTGGCTCCGCCCCCCAGTAATTCGACAGACGGTTAGGAGAAAAAGGAGAAACTATAGGGTGCCATGGTGACTGTAGTGTATAAAGAAAACATTTTTCAACCTGATTAAAAAAACCAGGGCGGGCCATGGACCGGACACACCGTTGGAGAAAGTAATTTATCAGGTAAGCATAAATTCTGTTTTCTCCAACATTGGTGTGTCCGGTCCACGGCGTCATCCATTACTTGTGGGAACCAATACCAAAGCTTTAGGACACGGATGAAGGGAGGGAGCAAATCAGGTTACCTAAACAGAAGGCACCACGGCTTGCAAAACCTTTCTCCCAAAAATAGCCTCCGAAGAAGCAAAAATATCAAATTTGTAGAATTTGGCAAAAGTGTGCAGAGAAGACCAAGTCGCTGCCTTACATATCTGGTCAACAGAAGCCTCGTTCTTATAGGCCCATGTGGAAGCCACAGCCCTAGTAGAGTGAGCTGTGATACGGTCAGCTGCCGTCCAGCAGTCTCATAAGCCAAGTGGATAATGCTTTTCAGCCAGAAAGAGAGAGAGGTAGCAGTAGCTTTTTGACCTCTCCTCTTACCAGAGTAAACGACTAACAAGGATGAGGTTTGTCTAAAATCTTTTGTTGCTTCTAAATAGAACTTTAAAGCACGAACAACATCTAAATTGTGTAATAAACATTCCTTCTTTGAAACTGGATTCGGACACAAAGAAGGAACAACTATTTTCTGGTTGATGTTCTCGTTAACAACTTTTGGAAGAAAACCAGGCTTAGTACGCAAAACAACCTTATCTGAATGGAACACCAGATAGGGTGGATCACACTGCAAAGCAGATAATTCAGAAACTCTTCTAGCAGAAGAAATAGCAACCAAAAACAGAACTTTCCAAGATAGTAACTTAATATCTATGGAATGTAAAGGTTCAAACGGAACCCCTTGAAGAACTGAAAGAACTAAATTTAGACTCCAAGGAGGAGTCATGGGACTGTAAACAGGCTTGATTCTAACCAAAGCCTGAACAAAAGCTTGTACATCTGGCAAAGCTGCCACAAGACGGATAATGCAGAAATCTGTCCTTTTAGAGAACTAGCTGACAATCCTTTATCCAAACCTTCTTGGAGAAAGGAGAGAATCTTTGGAATTTTAATCTTACTCCAGGAGAATCCTTTGGATTCACACCAACAGATATATTTTTTCCATATTTTATGGTAAATCCTTCTAGTCACAGGTTTTCTGGCTTGGACCAGAGTATCAATCACAGAATTTGAAAACCCACGCTTGGATAAAATCAAGCGTTCAGCTGCAGAGAAACTAGATTGGGATGTTCGAATGGACCTTGTACTAGAAGGTCCTGTCTCAAAGGTAGCTTCCATGGTGGAGCCAATGACATATTCACCAGGTCTGCATACCAAGTCCTGCGTGGCCATCAGCTATCAGAATCACCGAGGCCTTCTCCTGTTTGATCCTGGCTATGAGCCTGGGGAGGAGAGGAAACGGTGGAAACACATATGCTAGGTTGAACGACCAAGGCGCCACTAATGCATCCAGTAGAGTCGCCTTGGGATCCCTGGATCTGGACCCGTAGCAAGGAACCTTGAAGTTCTGACGGAACGCCATTAGATCCATGTCTGGAATGCCCCATAATTGGGTTAACTGAGCAAAGACCTCCGGATGGAGTTCCCACTCTCCCGGATGGAAAGTCTGACGACTCAAATAGTCCGCCTCCCAGTTGTCTACTCCTGGGATGTGAATAGCAGATAGATGGCAGGAGTGATTCTCTGCCCATTGGATTATCTTGGTTACTTCCTTCATCGCTTGGGAACTCTTTGTTCCCCCCTGATGATTGATGTACGCAACAGTCGTTATGTTGTCCGACTGAAATCTTATGAACCTGGCTTCCGCTAGCTGAGGCCAAGCCAGGAGCGCATTGAATATAGCTCTTAGTTCCAAAATGTTTATCGGGAGAAGCGACTCTTCCCGCGACCATAGGCCCTGAGCTTTCAGAGAGTCCCAGACCGCGCCCCACCCCAAGAGGCTGGCGTCGGTCGTAACGATGACCCACTCCGGTCTGCGGAAACTCATTCCCTGAGACAGGTGATCCTTGGTCAACCACCAGAGAAGTGAGTCCCTGGTTACCTGGTCTACTTGAATTTGGGGAGACAAGTCTGTATAGTCCCCATTCCACTGATTGAGCATGCACAGCTGTAATGGTCTTAGATGAATTCGAGCAAAAGGATCCACATCCATTGCTGCGACCATTAGTCCTATTACTTCCATGCATAGAGCTATGGAGGGTTGAGGAATAGAGTGAAGAACTCGACAAGCTTTTAGAAGCTTTGTCTTTCTGACGTCTGTGAGAAAGATCTTAATTTCCACAGAATCTATTATTGTTCCCAGAAAAGGAACCCTTGTGGACGGTGACAGTGAACTTTTTTCTATGTTCACTTTCCACCCGTGAGATCTGAGAAAAGCCAACACAATGTCTGTATGAGCCCTCGCTTTGGAAAGAGACGACGCTTGGATTAGGATGTCGTCTAGATAAGGTGCTACAGCGATGCCCCTCGGTCTTAGGACCGCTAGAAGGGACCCTAGCACCTTTGTGAAAATTCTGGGAGCGGTGGCTAAACCGAATGGAAGAGCCACAAACTGGTAATGTTTGTCCAGAAAGGCGAACCTCAGGAACTGATGATGAGATTTGTGGATTGGGATATGCAGATACGCATCCTTCAGATCCACGGTAGTCAAAAATTGACCCTGCTGGATTGTTGGTAAGATTGTACGAATGATTTCCATCTTGCAGGATGGAACTCTGAGGAACTTGTTTAATATCTTTAAATCCAGAATTGGCCTGAAAGTTCCCTCTTTTTTTGGGAACCACAAACAGGTTTGAGTAAAACCCTAGACCTTGTTCCCCGGAGGGGACTGGGTTTATCACTCCCATCTTTGATAGGTCTCTTACACAATGTAAGAATGCCCGTTTCTTTATCTGGTCTGAAGATAAGCGAGACAGGTGGAACCTTCCCTTTGGAGGAAGTCCCTTGAATTCTAACAGGTATCCCTTGGAAACTCTCTCTAGTGCCCAGGGATCCAGAACATCTCTTGCCCAAGCCTGAGCGAAGAGAGATAGTCTGCCCCGTACCAGATCCGGTCCCGGATCGGGGGCTACCCCTTCATGCTGTCTTGGTAGCAGCAGCAGGTTTCTTGGTTTGTTTACCCTTGTTCCAGCCTTGCATGGGCTTCCAAGCGGGTTTGGGCTGGGCCGCGTTACCTTCTTGTCTAGCGGCAGTGGAGTTATTAGCCGGTCCGTTCCTGAAATTGCGAAAGTAACGAAAATTAGACTTGTTCTTAGCCTTAAAAGGCCTATCCTGTGGGAGGGCATGGCCCTTACCCCCAGTGATGTCTGAAATAATTTCCTTCAATTCCGGCCCAAAAAGGGTCTTACCCTTGAAAGGAATATTCAGTAACTTAGTCTTGGACGACACGTCTGCCGACCAGGATTTTAGCCAAAACGCCCTCCGCGCTACTATAGCAAAACCTGAGTTTTTTTGCCGCCAATTTCGTTATTTGAAAGGCGGCATCCAATATAAAGGAATTAGCTAACTTTAATGTGTGAATTCTGTCCATGACTTCTTCATAGGAAGTCTCTTTCTGGAGCGACCTTTCTAGTTCTTCGAACCAAAAGGACGCCGCTGAAGTGACAGTAATAACACACGTATCTGGTTGAAGGATGAACCCTTGCTGAACAAAAATCTTTTTAAGCAATCCTTCCAATTTTTTATCCATAGGATCTTTGAAAGCGCAGCTGTCCTCTATAGGAATAGTTGTGTGCTTCGCTAGTGTTGAAACAGCTCCCTCAACCTTCGGGACCGTTTGCCATGTGTCCCTTCTAGGGTCTACTATGGGAAACATTTTCTTAAATATAGGAGGTGGGGCAAAGGGTACACCTGGCTTCTCCCACTCTTTTTCCACTATGTTCGCTACCCTCTTAGGTATTGGAAAAGCGTTGTCGTGCACTGGGACCTCTAAAAATTTGTCCAATTTGCACAACTTCTCTGGTACTACCATGGAATCCCAGTCATCCAGAGTAGCTAATACCTCCTTAAGCAAAGCGCGGAGATGTTCTAGCTTAAACTTAAATGCCACTAGATCAGGTTCTGCCTGTTGAGAAATTTTTCCTGAGTCTGAAATTTCACCCTCAGACAGCCCTTCCCTCACAGCCAATTCCGATGATGTGAGGGTAAAAAATATAATTTATGCTTACCTGATAAATTCTTTTATCCTGTAGTGTAGTCAGTCCACGGAGTCATCCATTACTTATGGGATTATAAACTCTCCTCCCTAACAGGGAAGGTGCAAAAGTGGATCACCCCAATGCAGAGCTGACTATATAGCTCCCTCACCTATACGTCATATCCAGTCATTCGACCGAAACCATACGAGAAAGGAGAAACTATAGGGTGCAGTGGTGACTGGAGTTTAATTAAAATTTAGACCTGCCGTAAAAACAGGGCGGGCCGTGGACTGACTACACTACAGGAGAAATGAATTTATCAGGTAAGCATAAAACAGAATTTATGTTTACCTGATAAATTACTTTCTCCAACGGTGTGTCCGGTCCACGGCGTCATCCTTACTTGTGGGATATTCTCTTCCCCAACAGGAAATGGCAAAGAGCCCAGCAAAGCTGGTCACATGATCCCTCCTAGGCTCCGCCTACCCCAGTCATTCGACCGACGTTAAGGAGGAATATTTGCATAGGGAAACCATATGGTACCGTGGTGACTGTAGTTAAAGAAAATAAATTATCAGACCTGATTAAAAAAAAACCAGGGCGGGCCGTGGACCGGACACACCGTTGGAGAAAGTAATTTATCAGGTAAACATAAATTCTGTTTTCTCCAACATAGGTGTGTCCGGTCCCCGGCGTCATCCTTACTTGTGGGAACCAATACCAAAGCTTTAGGACACGGATGAAGGGAGGGAGCAAATCAGGTCACCTAAATGGAAGGCACCACGGCTTGCAAAACCTTTCTCCCAAAAATAGCCTCAGAAGAAGCAAAAGTATCAAACTTGTAAAATTTGGTAAAAGTGTGCAGTGAAGACCAAGTCGCTGCCCTACATATCTGATCAACAGAAGCCTCGTTCTTGAAGGCCCATGTGGAAGCCACAGCCCTAGTGGAATGAGCTGTGATTCTTTCGGGAGGCTGCCGTCCGGCAGTCTCGTAAGCCAATCTGATGATGCTTTTAATCCAAAAAGAGAGAGAGGTAGAAGTTGCTTTTTGACCTCTCCTTTTACCTGAATAAACAACAAACAAGGAAGATGTTTGTCTAAAATCCTTTGTAGCATCTAAATAGAATTTTAGAGCGCGAACAACATCCAAATTGTGCAACAAACGTTCCTTCTTTGAAACTGGTTTTGGACACAGAGAAGGTACGATAATCTCCTGGTTAATGTTTTTGTTAGAAACAACTTTTGGAAGAAAACCAGGTTTAGTACGTAAAACCACCTTATCTGCATGGAACACCAGATAAGGAGGAGAACACTGCAGAGCAGATAATTCTGAGACTCTTCTAGCAGAAGAAATCGCAACTAAAAACAAAACTTTCCAAGATAATAACTTAATATCAACGGAATGTAAGGGTTCAAACGGAACCCCTGAAGAACTGAAAGAACTAAATTGAGACTCCAAGGAGGAGTCAAAGGTTTGTAAACAGGCTTGATTCTAACCAGAGCCTGAACAAAGGCTTGAACGTCTGGCACAGCTGCCAGCTTTTTGTGAAGTAATACCGACAAGGCAGAAATCTGTCCCTTCAGGGAACTAGCAGATAATCCTTTGTCCAATCCTTCTTGAAGGAAGGATAGAATCCTAGGAATCTTAACCTTGTCCCAAGGGAATCCTTTAGATTCACACCAACAGATATATTTTTTTCCAAATTTTGTGGTAAATCTTTCTAGTTACAGGCTTTCTGGCCTGAACCAGAGTATCGATAACAGAATCTGAGAATCCTCGCTTCGATAAAATCAAGCGTTCAATCTCCAAGCAGTCAGCTGGAGTGAAACCAGATTCGGATGTTCGAACGGACCCTGAACAAGAAGGTCTCGTCTCAAAGGTAGCTTCCAAGGTGGAGCCGATGACATATTCACCAGATCTGCATACCAAGTCCTGCGTGGCCACGCAGGAGCTATCAAGATCTCTCCCAAAAACAGCCTCCGAAGAAGCAAAAGTGTCAAATTTGTAAAATTTTGAAAAAGTGTGAAGTGAAGACCAAGTTGCAGCCTTGCAAATCTGTTCAGAGGCCTCATTCTTAAAGGCCCAAGTGGAAGCCACAGCTCTAGTAGAATGAGCTGTAATCCTTTCAGGAGGCTGCTGTCCAGCAGTCTCATAGGCTAAACGTATTATGCTACGAAGCCAAAAAGAGAGAGAGGTAGCCGAAGCTTTTTGACCTCTCCTCTGGCCAGAATAAACGACAAACAGGGAAGAAGTTTGTAGAAAATCTTTAGTTGCCTGCAAATAAAATTTCAAATAAAATTTCAGGGCACGGACGACGTCCAAATTGTGCAAAAGTCGTTCCTTCTTTGATATTCTTGTTAGTGACTACCTTAGGTAAGAACCCAGGTTTAGTACGCAGAACTACCTTGTCTGAATGAAAAATCAGATAAGGAGAATCACAATGTAAGGCCGATAACTCAGACTCTTCGAGCCGAGGAAATAGCCATTAAAAACAGAACTTTCCAAGATAACAGCTTGATATCGATGGAATGAAGGGGTTCAAACGGAACACCTTGCAGAACGTTAAGAACTAAGTTTAAGCTCCACGGCGGAGCAACAGTCTTAAACACAGGCTTAATCCTAGCCAAAGCCTGACAAAAAGCCTGAACGTCTGGAACTTCTGCCAGACGTTTGTGTAAAAGGATAGACAGAGCTGAAATCTGTCCCTTTAACGAACTAGCAGATAAACCCTTTTCTAAACCCTCTTGTAGAAAAGACAATATCCTAGGAATCCTAACTTAACTCCATGAGTAACTCTTGGATTCGCACCAATATAAGTATTTACACCATATTTTATGGTAAATTTTCCTGGTAACAGGTTTCCTAGCCTGTATTAAGGTATCAATCACCGACTCCGAGAATCCACGCTTTGATAGAATCAAGCGTTCAATCTCCATGCAGTCAGCCTCAGAGAAATTAGATTTGGATGTTTGAAAGGACCCTGAATCAGAAGGTCCTGTCTCGGAGGCAGAGACCATGGTGGACAGGACGACATGTCCACTAGATCTACAAACCAGGTCCTGCGTGGTCACGCAGGCGCTATTAGAATCACCGATGCTCTCTCCTGTTTGATCCTGGCAATCAATCGAGGAAGCATCGGGAAAGGTGGAAACACATAAGCCATGTTGAAGACCCAAGGTGCTGTCAGAGCATCTATCAGCACCGCTCCCGGGTCCCTGGACCTGGATTCGTAACAAGGAAGCTTGGCGTTCTGGCGAGACGCCATGAGATCCAGATCTGGTTTGCCCCAATGATGAAGCAGTTGGGCAAACACCTCTGGATGAAGTTCCCACTCCCCCGGATGAAAGGTCTGGCGACTTAGAAAATCCGCCTCCTAGTTCTCCACGCCTGGGATGTGGATCGCTGACAGGTGGCAAGAGTGAGACTCTGCCCAGCGAATTATCTTTGAGACTTCCATCATCGCTAGGGAACTCCTTGTTCCTCCTTGATGGTTGATGTAAGCCACAGTCGTGATGTTGTCCGATTGAAACCTGATGAACCTCAGAGTTGCTAACTGAGGCCAAGCCAGAAGAGCATTGAAAATTGCTCTTAATTCCAGAATGTTTATTGGAAGGAGTCTCTCCTCCTGAGTCCATGATCCCTGAGCCTTCAGGGAATTCCAGACTGGGCCCCAACCTAGAAGGCTGGCGTCTGTTGTTAAAATCGTCCAATCTGGCCTGCGGAAGGGCATCCCCTTGGACAGATGTGGCCGAGAAAGCCACCATAGAAGAGAATCTCTGGTCTCTTGATCTAGATTTAGCAGAGGGGACATTCTGAGTAATCCTCATTCCACTGACTTAGCATGCACAATTGCAGCGGTCTGAGATGCAGGCGCGCAAATGGTACTATGTCCATTGCCGCTACCATTAAGCCGATTACCTCCATGCACTGAGCCACTGACGGGTGTTGAATGGAATGAAGGACACGGCAAGCATTTAGAAGTTTTGATAACCTGTCCTCCGTCAGGTAAATTTTCATTTCTACAGAATCTATAAGAGTCCCTAGAAAGGGAACTCTTGTGAGTGGCAATAGAGAACTCTTTTCTACATTCACCTTCCACCCATGCGACCTTAGAAATGCCAGAACTAACTCTGTATGAGACTTGGCAGTTTGGAAACTTGACGCTTGTATCAGAATGTCATCTAGGTACGGAGCTACCGCTATGCCTCGCGGTCTTAGTACCGCCAGAAGAGAGCCCAGAACCTTTGTAAAGATTCTTGGAGCCGTAGCTAACCCGAAGGGAAGAGCTACAAACTGGTAATGCCTGTTTAGGAAGGCAAATCTTAGATACCGGTAATGATCCTTGTGAATCGGTATGTGAAGGTAGGCATCCTTTAAATCCACTGTGGTCATGTACTGACCCTCTTGGATCATGGGTAAGATGGTTCGAATAGTTTCCATTTTGAACGATGGAACTCTTAGGAATTTGTTTAGGATCTTTAAGTCCAAGATTGGTCTGAAGGTTCCCTCTTTTTTGGGAACCACAAACAGATTTGAATAGAATCCTTGCCCGTGTTCCGACCGCGGAACTGGGTGGATCACTCCCATTAGTAAGAGGTCTTGTACACAGCGTAGAAACGCCTCTTTCTTTATCTGGTTTGCTGATAACCTTGAAAGATGAAATCTCCCTTGTGGAGGAGAAGCTTTGAAGTCCAGAAGATATCCCTGAGATATGATTTCCAACGCCCAGGGATCCTGGACATCTCTTGCCCAAGCCTGGGCAAAGAGAGAAAGTCTGCCCCCCACTATATCCGTTTCCGGATCGGGGGCCCTCACTTCATGCTGTCTTAGGGGCAGCAGCAGGTTTTCTGGCCTGCTTGCCCTTGTTCCAGGACTGGTTAGGTTTCCAGCCCTGTCTGTAGCGAGCAACAGTTCCTTCCTGTCTTGGAGCGGAGGAAGTTGATGCTGATCCTGCCTTGAAATTACGAAAGGCACGAAAATTAGACTGTTTAGCCTTTGGTTTGGCCCTGTCTTGAGGCAGGGCATGGCCCTTACCTCCAGTAATGTCAGCGATAATTTCTTTCAAGCCGGGCCCGAATAATGTCTGCCCTTTGAAAGGAATATTAAGCAATTTAGATTTAGAAGTCACATCAGCTGACCAGGATTTAAGCCACAGCGCTCTGCGCGCTTGAATGGCGAATCCGGAGTTCTTAGCCGTAAGTTTGGTTAAGTGTACTACGGCATCAGAAATAAATGAATTAGCTAGCTTAAGGGCTTTAAGCTGGTTCATAATCTCATCCAATGGAGCTGTGCTAAGGGTCTCTTCCAGAGACTCAAACCAGAATGCCGCCGCAGCAGTGACAGGCGCGATGCATGCAAGGGGTTGTAATATAAAACCTTGCTGAACAAACATTTTCTTAAGGTAACCCTCTAACTTTTTATCCATTGGATCTGAAAAAGCACAGCTATCCTCCACCGGGATAGTGGTGCGCTTAGCCAGAGTAGAAACTGCTCCCTCCACCTTAGGGACCGTCTGCCATAGGTCCCGTGTGGTGGCGTCTATTGGAAACATTTTTCTAAATATAGGAGGGGGTGAAAAGGGCACACCGGGTCTATCCCACTCCTTGTTAACAATTTCTGTAAGCCTTTTAGGTATAGGAAAAAACGTCAGTACACGCCGGTACCGCAAAATATTTATCCAGCCTACATACTTTCTCTGGAATTGCAACCGTGTTACAATCATTCAGAGCCGCTAATACCTCCCCTAGTAATACACGGAGGTTCTCAAGCTTAAATTTAAAATTTGAAATCTCTGAATCCAGTTTACTTGGATCAGATCCGTCACCCACAGAATGAAGCTCTCCGTCCTCATGTTCTGCAAATTGTGACGCAGTATCAGACATGGCTCTATTATTATCAGCGCACTCTGTTCTTACCCCAGAGTGATCGCGTTTACCTTTTAATTCTGGCAATTTAGATAGTACTTCAGTCATAACATTAGCCATGTCTTGCAGAGCGATTTGTATGGGCCGCCCTGATGTACTTGGCGCCACAATATCACGCACCTCCTGAGCGGGAGGCGAAGGTACTGACACGTGAGGAGAGCTAGTCGGCATAACTTCCCCCTCGTTGTCTGGTGATTTTTTTTTTTAACATATAAAGTTTGACTTTTATTCAAAGTAACATCTATACATTGAGTGCACAAATTTCTATTGGGCTCCACATTGGCCTTTAAACATAGTGAACAAACAGATTAATCTTTGTCAGACATGTTTAAACAGACTAGCAATAACACTAGCAAGCTTGGAAAAAACTTTTAAATAAATTTACAAGCTATACAAAAAACGCTACTGCACCTTTAAGAAACATAAAAATGTGACACAGTTGAATTAACAATGAACCAAATATGTTAAAACAATCAAATTTTAACAGAAAATGTATAAAGTTAGCAGAGGATTGCACCCACCAGCAAAAGGATGATTAACCCCTTAATACCCAAAACGGATAACAGTTGAAATAATAAACGTTTTTATCACAGTCAAACACACTGTCACAGGTCTGCTGTGACTGATTACCTCCCTCAAAACTAGTTTTGGAGACCCCTGGGCTCTGTAGAGACGTCCTGGATCATGGAGGAAGAAATAGGAAGACTGTGACTAAATTTTTACTGCGCAATAAAGCGCTAAAATAGGCCCCTCCCACTCATATTACAACAGTGGGGAAGCTCAGTAAACTGTTTTTATGCAGAAAAAAAAAACGACAGCCATGTGGTAAAAATCATGCCCATAAAGTTTTATCACCAAGTACCTCAGAAAAAACGATTAACATGCCAGTAAACGTTTTAAAATTGAAAATTATGAAGTGTTATTAATAAGCCTGCTGCTAGTCGCTTTCACTGCAGTACAGGCTCAAATATTACTTTAATATTGACAGTATTTTCTTAGTGAAATTCCATTCCCCAGAAATACCTCAGAGTATACATACATACATATCAGCCTGATACCAGTCGCTACTACTGCATTTAAGGCTGCACTTACATTACATCAGTATTAGCAGTATTTTCTCAGTCAATTCCATTCCTTAGAAAATAATTTACAGCACATACCTCCTTGCAGGTGGGCCCTGCATGCTATCCCCTGTTCTGAAGTTACCTCACTCCTCAGAATGGCCGAGAACAGCAAGTGGATCTTAGTTACGACCGCTAAGATCATAGAAAACTCAGGCAGATTCTTCTTCTAATGCTGCCTGAGAACAAACAACACACTCCGGTGCCGTTTAAAATAACAAACTTTTGATTGAAGAAATAAAAACTAAGTTTAACAACCACAGTCCTCTCACACGTCCTATCTTTAGTTAGGTGCAAGAGAATGACTGGGTATGACGTAGAGGGGAGGAGCTATATAGCAGCTCTGCTTGGGTGATCCTCTTGCACTTCCTGTTAGGGAGGAGTTATAATCCCATAAGTAATGGATGACCCGTGGACTGACTACACTTAACAGGAGAAATAGGTAAGGCATCGTCAGCGTCTGATTGTTCATCCTTTTTATCTGTATTTAAAACTGAACAATCACGCTTTCTCTGAAAAACTGGCAGTTTGGATAAAAGATTTGCTATAGAATTATCCACTACTGCTGATAATTGTTGCATAGAAATAAGCACTGGCGCGCTAGGGGTCGCCTGCGCGGGCAAAGCTGGTGTAGACACAGAAGGAGAGGATGTAGAGCTATCCCCACTACCTTCATTAGATAAATCATCTTGGGCAACATTATGAAAAATAACAGAGCTGTCCTGATTTTGTTTGGACGCTATGGAGCAATTATCATAAACACTCGAAGGGGGAACCACATTTGTCTCTATACACACAGAACATAGGTTATCTGATGGAACAGACATGTTAAACAGATTTAGGCAGGCAAACAATGCAATAAAAACGATTTTAAACAAAAACGTTACTGTCTCTTTAAATAATAAAATGACATTTATTTCTGAATGTTCAAAAAACTATGAAGGCAATATCCGATTTTTCTGAAATTTGGACCCCAGTGTCTTAATGCTTAGAAAGTATTGCACAGCAAATATGGAGCTAATTGTTGGATTTAACCGTTTTTACACACCACAATCCCAGCTACAGCCTTGCTGCAGCTTTTTACCTTCCTTAGGGGTCACCATTCACAGAAAAAAGCCTTTTGGAGTCACTTTCTGAACCACAGGACCCTCTCACATGAATCTGCATGCACTGCCTTGAAATTCAACTGCACAGCTGAAGTGCCAAAATGAGGCTTCCTCCCTCAGCACACTAGAGTGAAGAGGCCTTCCGGACTAGATTTAGGTGTCTAAAACAAGCCAGATCAATAAAAAACGTTCCCAAGTGTATGTGAGCTTATAAAATATTTCAAATGGTATAATATTGTAATAAAAACCAATCGATTTAGCCCCTAACAGTGTCTACCAGCATAAAAAACAAAAAGGGGAAGCCTGTTATCTTTTTTGCTGAGGTGAAAGAAAAATGGCTTACCGTTTCCCCTGAGGGGAAAAATGACTCATCTAGCATTAGCCTGTGTTGTTAGAAGGAGACTAGTCATACCTGAAGCAGATGAGTCTGCAAACTGTTACCCCCAACTGAAGTTCTCTTGTTTCCTCTTAAACAGAAATCTTCATCACTTTTCTGTTATAGAGTAAATAGTACAAGCCAGCACTATTTTAAAATAAACTCTTGATAGAAGAATAAAAAACTACAACTAACACCACAAACTCCTCGCCATCCCCGTGGTAGATGCTACTTGTTCAGAGCGGCAAGGAGAATGACTGGGGGCGGAGCCAGAGGGGGAGCTATATGGACAAGCTCTTGCTGTGTGCTCTCCTTGCCTTTCCCTGTGGGGGAGAACATTTCCCACAAGTAATGGATGACGCCGTGGACCGGACACACCAATGTTGGAGAAAACTAAATTTAAAAAGGGGCATGGCAGTTAAAAATAAAACCAACAAAAGAAAAAAGTAAAGAGAAAAAGGTTATTTTTCTTAGCTATGTATTAAATGGTGTTACCTTTTTACATTTTCTTCGCTTTTACTTTTGTTGGGGTGCCGAAAATGCCTGGTGAGACTCTCTGCTGACATATGCAGATAAAATTTAGCAAAACATAATTTATGCTTACCTGATAAATTCCTTTCTTCTGTAGTGTGATCAGTCCACGGGTCATCATTACTTGTGGGATATTAACTGCTCCCCTACAGGAAGTGCAAGAGGATTCACCCAGCAGAGTTGCTATATAGCTCCTCCCCTCTACGTCACCTCCAGTCATTCGACCAAGGACCAACGAGAAAGGAGAAGCCAAGGGTGTAGTGGTGACTGGAGTATAATTTAAAAAATATTTACCTGCCTTAAAAAACAGGGCGGGCCGTGGACTGATCACACTACAGAAGAAAGGAATTTATCAGGTAAGCATAAATTATGTTTTCTTCTGTTAAGTGTGATCAGTCCACGGGTCATCATTACTTGTGGGATACCAATACCAAAGCAAAAGTACACGGATGACGGGAGGGATAGGCAGGCTCTTTATACAGAAGGAACCACTGCCTGAAGAACCTTTCTCCCAAAAATAGCCTCCGAGGAAGCAAAAGTGTCAAATTTGTAAAATTTGGAAAAAGTATGAAGCGAAGACCAAGTTGCAGCCTTGCAAATCTGTTCAACAGAGGCCTCATTCTTAAAGGCCCAAGTGGAAGCCACAGCTCTAGTGGAATGAGCTGTAATTCTTTCAGGAGGCTGCTGTCCAGCAGTCTCATAAGCTAAACGAATTATGCTACGAAGCCAAAAAGAGAGAGAGGTAGCAGAAGCTTTTTGACCTCTCCTCTGACCAGAGTAAACGACAAACAGGGAAGACGTTTGTCAAAAATCTTTAGTTGCCTGTAAATAAAATTTAAGGGCACAAACTACATCCAGATTGTGCAAAAGACGTTCCTTCCTCGAAGGAGGATTTGGGCACAAGGATGGAACAACAATCTCCTGATTGATATTCCTGTTAGTGACTACCTTAGGTAAGAACCCAGGCTTAGTACGCAGAACTACCTTATCCGAGTGAAAAATCAAATAAGGAGAATCACAATGTAAGGCTGATAACTCAGAGACTCTTCGAGCCGAGGAAATAGCCATTAAAAATAGAACTTTCCAAGATAACAACTTTATATCAATGGAATGAAGGGGTTCAAACGGAACACCCTGTAAAACGTTAAGAACAAGGTTTAAACTCCATGGTGGAGCCACAGCTTTAAACACAGGTTTAATCCTGGCCAAAGCCTGACAAAAAGCCTGAACGTCTGGAACTTCTGACAGACGCTTGTGTAACAGAATGGACAGAGCTGAGATCTGTCCCTTTAAGGAACTAGCGGATAACCCCTTTTCTAAACCTTCTTGTAGAAAAGACAATATCCTAGGAATCCTAACCTTACTCCAAGAGTAACCTTTGGATTCGCACCAATATAGGTATTTACGCCATATTTTATGGTAAATCTTTCTGGTAACAGGCTTCCTAGCCTGTATTAAGGTATCAATAACTGACTCAGAAAAACCACGCTTTGATAAGATCAAGCGTTCAATTTCCAAGCAGTCAGCTTCAGAGAAGTTAGATTTTGATGTTTGAAAGGACCCTGAATCAGAAGGTCCTGTTTCAGAGGTAACGACCAAGGTGGACAGAATGACATGTCCACCAGATCTGTATACCAAGTCCTGCGTGGCCATGCAGGCGCTATTAGAATCACTGATGCTTTCTCCTGTTTGATTCTGGCAATCAATCGAGGAAGCATCGGGAAAGGTGGAAACACATGAGCCATCCTGAAGGTCCATGGTGCTGTCAAGGCATCTATCAGGACCGCTCCCGGATCCCTGGATCTGGACCCGTAGCGCGGAAGCTTGGCGTTCTGTCGAGACGCCATGAGATCTATCTCTGGTTTGCCCCAACGTCGAAGTATTTGGGCAAAGACCTCTGGATGAAGTTCCCACTCCCCCGGATGAAAAGTCTGACGACTTAAGAAATCCGCCTCCCAGTTCTCCACTCCCGGGATGTGGATTGCAGACAGGTGGCAAGAGTGAGACTCTGCCCAGCGAATTATCTTCGATACTTCCATCATTGCTAGGGAGCTTCTTGTCCCTCCCTGATGGTTGATATAAGCTACAGTCGTGATGTTGTCCGACTGGAACCTGATGAACCCCCGAGTTGCTAACTGGGGCCAAGCCAGAAGAGCATTGAGGACTGCTCTCAATTCCAGAATGTTTATTGGAAGAAGACTCTCCTCCTGATTCCATAGTCCCTGAGCCTTCAGAGAATTCCAGACAGCGCCCCAACCTAGTAGGCTGGCGTCTGTTGTTACAATTGACCAGTCTGGCCTGCTGAATGGCATTCCCCTGGACAGATGTGGCCGATAAAGCCACCATAGAAGAGAATTTCTGGTCTCTTGAATGGAATGAAGGACACGGCATGCACTTTGAAGTTTTGTTAACCTGTCCTCTGTCAGGTAAATCTTCATTTCTACAGAATCTATCAGAGTCCCCAGGAAGGGAACTCTTGTGAGTGGAAAGAGAGAACTTTTCTCTTCGTTCACTTTCCATCCATGCGACCTTAGAAATGCCAGTACTATCTCTGTATGAGATTTGGCAGTTTGAAAGCTTGAAGCTTGTATCAGTATGTCGTCTAAGTACGGAGCTACTGAAATTCCTCGCGGTCTTAGTACCGCCAGAAGAGTGCCCAGAACCTTTGTGAAGATTCTTGGAGCCGTAGCCAGTCCGAATGGAAGAGCTACAAACTGGTAATGCCTGTCTAAAAAGGCAAACCTTAGATACCGGTAATGACTTCTGTGAATCGGTATGTGAAGGTAAGCATCCTTTAAATCCACTGTGGTCAAGTACTGACCCTCTTGGATCATGGGCAAAATTGTTCGAATAGTTTCCATCTTGAACGATGGAACTCTTAGGAATTTGTTTAGGATCTTTAAATCCAAGATTGGCCTGAAGGTTCCCTCTTTTTTGGGAACTACAAACAGATTTGAGTAAAACCCTTGTCCTTGTTCCAACCGCGGAACTGGATGGATCACTCCCATTAATAAAAGATCTTGTACGCAGCGTAGAAACGCTTCCTTCTTTGTTAGGTTTGTTGACAACCTTGACAGATGAAATCTCCCTCTTGGGGGAGAGGATTTGAAGTCCAGAAGGTATCCCTGAGATATGATCTCTAACGCCCAGGGATCCTGAACATCTCTTGCCCAAGCCTGGGCGAAGAGGGAAAGTCTGCCCCCCACTAGATCCGGTCCCGGATCGGGGGCCCTCAATTCATGCTGTCTTAGGGGCAGCAGCAGGTTTTCTGGCCTGTTTGCCCCTGTTCCAGGACTGGTTAGGTTTCCAGCCTTGTCTGTAGCGAGCAACAGCTCCTTCCTGTTTTGGTGCAGAGGAAGTTGATGCTGCTCCTGCTTTGAAATTACGAAAGGAACGAAAATTGGACTGTCTAGCCTTGGCTTTGGCCTTTTCCTGAGGCAGGGCATGACCTTTACCTCCTGTAATGTCATCAATAATCTCTTTCAAGCCGGGCCCGAATAAGGTCTGCCCTTTGAAAGGAATATTAAGCAATTTAGATTTAGACGTAACATCAGCTGACCAGGATTTTAGCCACAGAGCTCTGCGTGCCTGAATGGCGAATCCTGAATTTTTAGCCGCAAGTTTAGTTAAATGTACTACGGCATCTGAAATAAATGAATTAGCTAGCTTAAGGAATTTAAGTTTGTGTGTGATGTCATCTAGTGTGGATGATTGAAGTGTCTCTTCCAGAGACTCAAACCAAAATGCTGCTGCAGCCGTGACAGGCGCAATACATGCAAGAGGTTGCAATATAAACCCTTGTTGAACAAACATTTTCTTAAGGTAACCCTCTAATTTTTTATCCATTGGATCTGAAAAAGCACAGCTATCCTCCACTGGGATAGTGGTACGCTTAGCTAAAGTAGAAACTGCTCCCTCCACCTTAGGGACCATTTGCCATAAGTCCCGTGTGGCGGCGTCTATTGGAAACATTTTTCTGAATATAGGAGGGGGTGAGAAAGGCACACCGGGTCTATCCCACTCCTTAGTAACAATGTCAGTAAGTCTCTTAGGTATAGGAAAAACGTCAGTACTCGTCGGTACCGCAAAATATTTATCCAACCTACACATTTTTTCTGGGATTGCAACTGTGTTACAATCATTCAGAGCCGCTAATACCTCCCCTAGTAACACACGGAGGTTCTCAAGCTTAAATTTAAAATTTGAAATGTCTGAGTCCAGTTTATTTGGATCAGAACCGTCACCCACAGAATGAAGCTCTCCGTCTTCATGTTCTGCAAACTGTGACGCAGTATCAGACATGGCCCTTGCATTATCAGCGCACTCTGTTCTCATCCCAGAGTGATCACGTTTACCTCTTAGTTCTGGTAGTTTAGCCAAAACTTCAGTCATAACAGTAGCCATATCTTGTAATGTGATTTGTAATGGCCGCCCAGATGCACTCGGCGCTACAATATCACGCACCTCCTGAGCGGGAGATGCAGGTACTGACACGTGAGGCGAGTTAGTCGGCATAACTCTCCCCTCGTTGTTTGGTGAAATATGTTCAATTTGTACAGATTGACTATTTTTTAAAGTAGCATCAATACATTTAGTACATAAATTTCTATTGGGCTCCACTTTGGCATTAACACATATAGCACAGATATCTTCCTCTGAATCAGACATGTTTAACACACTAGCAAATAAACAGCAACTTGGAAATACTTTTCAAAGAAATTTACAAATAATATGAAAACGAACTGTGCCTTTAAGAAGCACAGAAAAATATTATAACAGATAAAATAATTAAGTTATAGCATCAATCTTTGTCAGAATATACAGTTTTAGCAAAGGATTGTTCCCCTCAGCAAATGATAACTAACCCAGGCAGCAGAAAAAAAATACACAAATAAACGTTTTTTATATCACAGTCAATACAATCAGCACAGCTCTGCTGTATGATTACTTCCCTCAAAAAAGACTCTTGAGATCCCTGAACTCTGTAGAGATGAACCGGATCATGCAGGAAGAAAATGAACCTCTGACTGAGTTTTTCTGATGCATAGTGAAAGCACCAAAATGGCCCCTCCCCCACACACATAACAGTGAGAGGGATCAGTGAACTGCTCTAATTTAAATCAAAACTATTGCCAAGTGGAAAAAAAGTGCCCAAAACATTTTTTCACCCAGTACCTCAGAGAAAAAAAACGTTTTTACATGCCAGCAAAAAAACATTTTACCTCAATAATTAATTGTCATTTAAAACCTATTGCAAGTCCCTGCAAAATAGGTTAAGTCTATGTATACAGTTTAAAAGCCAGAGAAGTACCATTTCCCAGAAAACTGAAGTGTAAAATATACATACATGACAGCCTGATATCAGCTACATCTACTGCATTCAAGGCTGAGTTTACATTATAACGGTATGGCAGGATTTTCTCATCAATTCCATGTCAGAAAATAATAAACTGCTACATACCTCTTTGCAGATTAATCTGCCTGCTGTCCCCTGATCTGAAGTTTACCTCACTCCTCCTCAGATGGCCGAGAAACAGCAATATGATCTTAACTACTCCGGCTAAAATCATAGAAAAACTCAGGTAGATTCTTCTTCAAATTCTACCAGAGAAGGAATAACACTCCGGTGCTATTATAAAATAACAAACTTTTGATTGAAGATATAAAAACTAAATATATCACCATAGTCCTCTCCCACATCCTATATAGTCGTTGGGTGCAAGAGAATGACTGGAGGTGACGTAGAGGGGAGGAGCTATATAGCAACTCTGCTGGGTGAATCCTCTTGCACTTCCTGTAGGGGAGCAGTTAATATCCCACAAGTAATGATGACCCGTGGACTGATCACACTTAACAGAAGAAAACTTAATTTCCAGCCACCCAAAAAATCCCATATGTGTAATACGCTGGGTTTATCTGCTCTGTAGCAGAGCAGTGATTTAAAGGGATTGTTCCCTTACCCTTAGGATTTTGGAAGGTGAAATCAGTAAATGTGCTTTTTTTTGCATATTTGTAGTCAAATGTTTTGCAGTATTTTATATAACAAAATGAAGTATTCTCATCCAACAGGCAGCTGGTAGGCCCCACTCTCTTTTAAAAGTATTGTTCGCTTTCCCTTAGGATTTTGGAAGGTGAAATTAGTAACCATGTTCATTTTTAACTTTATTTATATATATATATTTTTTTTTTTTTTAACATAAGGGAGGTAAGACCATGATTATTTCCTGAGTAAATCTTGGGAGTCAAAATTCAACTGTTATTATGAGCAAAGTTAAAAAAAAAAAAAAAAAAAAGGTTTAACTTACTTTGACTAAATTTAACATCTCTTTGAATCCTGTTAAAACACAGCTCCCTTTTACGTGAGAATACTGAGGCAGGTTCAGGAGGGTGCATGTATCTTGAGCACTATATGGCAGCAGTGTTTGGAACAGCATTTGTAACAATGTTATAAACACAAGGGAAACGCTACTTCATCACCTCAAAGTGATGGAGCGTATCCGTAAAAAGCGGACTAGAAAATATCACGATCATCTGTTCTGTGATACAGAGCTACTATTTTTACTGCCATCTGCATGGTGGGGGGGGGGGGGGACCAGCAGCTAATAAGCATCATCAGTCTTGTTGGGATTTCATCACAATCTAACAAGAAAATAAAGTGACTGTGCCAGCACATACTAGATGCATGGCCCCTTGCAAGTGCAGGGACAAGCATCCTGAATGAATGCTTGAAGTACCTATTTTATAGGATATGGTTACTAAGGATATGTTGAGGTAAAACCTTTTTTTTTTTTTTTTTTTTTTTACGTGATATTTTTAAAGCTATGCGGCAACATTTTCAAATGATTCCCCATTTGGGTAGCACGTCCCATTAAGGCACATTCACGCGCCTCAGCAAGCCTCAGTATACTTACATTGCTACGTTTAATAGAGGTATAACAACAGATGATTCTTTTGGAGTAAACAATAAAAAAAAATGCATCGCAGTTTAAAGGGATATGAAATCCCATTTCTTTTTCTTTCATGATTAAGATAGAGCATGCAATTTTAAGAAACTTTATAATTTACCCCTATCAATTTTTCTTCATTCTCTTGATATCTTTATTTTAAAAAGCTGAAATGTAAATTTAGGAGCCATCCCATTTTTGGTTCAGTACATGGACAGCGCTTGCTTATTGATGTAGTCACCAATCAGCAAAAGCAACCTAGGTGCTGGATGAACAATGGGCCAGCTTCTATGCTTTACATTACTGCTTTTTCAAATAAAGATAGCAAGAACACGAAAATAGTATAATAGGAGTAAGTTAGAACGTTACTTTAAATCGCATGCTCTATCTGAATCATGAAAGAAAAAATGTGGGTCTCAAATCCCTTTAAGTTTCTTTAAAATGGAAAGTAAGCACCTTGCAATATATATATTTTTCTGTCAAATTCCACCCACCTCTCTCCTTAGCTGGAGGAGCCAATCTAGAGTCTGCAGAGGACTGGGCCTGCCATGACCACTGTATTAACAAAATCTCCACTGTTTTATTACAGCAGAAAAATAGATAAGCTGCAAATTAGGGAGGCATATTTAGAAGGGAGAAACTTGTGAAGCCTGCCAAGTGCTCTTTTAGTTTGGAAATTGGGAAATCTACCATTTTCAATCTTAAATTACAGGAAAAAACAGAATTTATGCTTACCTGATAAATTACTTTCTCCAACGGTGTGTCCGGTCCACGGCGTCATCCATTACTTGTGGGATATTCTCCTCCCCCACAGAGAAAGGCAAGGAGAGCACACAGCAAGAGCTGTTCATATAGTCCCTCCCAGGCTCCGCCCCCCCAGTCATTCGACCGACGGTTAGGAGAAAAAAGGAGAAACTATAGGGTGCCGTGGTGACTGTAGTGTATAAAGAAAAAAATGTTTCAACCTGATTAAAAAAACCAGGGCGGGCCATGGACCGGACACACCGTTGGAGAAAGTAATTTATCAGGTAAGCATAAATTCTGTTTTCTCCAACATTGGTGTGTCCGGTCCACGGCGTCATCCATTACTTGTGGGAACCAATACCAAAGCTTTAGGACACGGATGAAGGGAGGGAGCAAATCAGGTTACCTAAACAGAAGGCACCACGGCTTGCAAAACCTTTCTCCCAAAAATAGCCTCCGAAGAAGCAAGAGTATCAAATTTGTAGAATTTGGCAAAAGTGTGCAGAGACGACCAAGTCGCTGCCTTACATATCTGATCAACAGAAGCCTCGTTCTTAAAGGCCCATGTGGAAGCCACAGCCCTAGTAGAGTGAGCTGTGATTTGTGCAGGAGGCTGCCGTCCGGCAGTCTCATAAGCCAATTGGATAATGCTTTTTCAGCCAGAAAGAAAGAAAGAAAGAGAGGTAGCAGTAGCTTTTTGTCCTCTCCTCTTACCAGAATAAACGACAAACCAAGAAGAAGTTTGTCTGAAATCCTTTGTTACTTTTAAATAGAACTTTAAAGCACGGACTACATCTAAATTGTGTAACAAACATTCCTTCTTTGAAACTGGGTTCGGACACAGAGAAGGAACAACTATTTCCTGGTTAATATTCTTGTTGGAAACTACCTTTGGAAGAAAACCAGGCTTGGTATGCAAAACAACCTTATCTGAATGGAACACCAGATAGGGTAGATCACACTGCAAAGCAGATAATTCAGAAACTCTTCTAGCAGAAGAAATAGCAAGCAAAAACAGAACTTTCCAAGATAGTAACTTGATATCTATGGAATGTAAGGATTCAAATGGAATCCCTTGAAGAACTGAAAAAACTAAATTTAGACTCCAGGGAGGAGTCAAAGGTCTGCAAACAGGCTTGATTCTGACCAAAGCCTGTACAAAAGCTTGCACATCTGGCACAGCTGCCAGTCGTTTTTGTAACAAGACAGATAAAGCAGAAATCTGTCCCTTTAGAGAACTCGCTGACAATCCCTTATCCAAACCTTCTTGGAGAAAGGAGAGGATCCCGGGAATTTTAATCCATTCACACCAACAGATATATCTTTTCCATATTTTATGGTAAATCCTTCTAGTCACAGGTTTTCTGGCTTGGACCAGAGTATCTATCACTGAATCTGAAAACCCGCGCTTGGATAAAATCAAGCGTTCAATTTCCAAGCAGTCAGCTGGAGAGAAACTAGATTTGGATGTTCGAATAGACCTTGTACTAGAAGATCCTGTCTCAAAGGTAGCTTCCCTGGTGGAGCCGATGACATATTCACCAGGTCTGAACACCAAGTCCTGCGTGGCCACGCAGGAGCTATCAGAATCACCGAGGCCTTCTCCTGTTTGATCCTGGCTACAAGCCTGGGAAGTAGAGGGAACGGTGGAAATGCATAAGCTAGGTTGAACGACCAAGGCGTCACTAATGCATCCACTAGAGTCGCCTTGGGATCCCTGGATCTGGACCCATAGCAAGGAACCTTGAAGTTCTGACGAGACACCATAAGATCCATGTCTGGAATGCCCCATAATTGAGTCAACTGGGCAAAAACCTCCGGGTGGAGTTCCCACTCCCCCGGATGGAAAGTCTGACGACTCAGATAATCCGCCTCCAGTTGTCTACTCCTGGGATGTGAATTGCAGATAGATGGCAGGAGTGATCCTCCGCCCATTTGATGATCTTGGATACCTCTCTCATCGCCAAGGAACTCTTTGTTCCTCCCTGATGGTTGATGTAAGCTAGTCATGTTGTCTGACTGGAATCTTATGAATCCGGCCTTCGCTAGTTTATCGGGAGAAGAGACTCTTCCCGAGACCATAGACCCTGAGCTTTCAGGGAATCCCAGACCGCGCCCCAGCCTAATAGACAATGACCCACTCAACTCAGTCCCTGAGACAGGTGATCCTGTGACAACCACCAACGGAGTGAGTCTCTGGTCAACTGGTCTACTTGAATCTTGGAGACAAGTCTGTATAGTCCCCATTCCACTGCTTGAGCATGCACAGTTGTAATGGTCTTAGATGAATTCGAGCAAAAGGAACTATGTCCATTGCTGCAACCATCAGCCCTACTACTTCCATGCACTGAGCTATGGAAGGCTGCAGAATAGAGTGAAGAACTTGACAAGCGTTTAGAAGCTTTGACTTTCTGACTTTTGTCAGGAAGATCTTCATTTTTAAAGAATCTATTATCGTTCCCAAGAAGGGAACTCTTGTCGACAGAGACAGGGAACTCTTTTCTACGTTCACCTTCCACCCGTGAGATCTGAGAAAGGCTAGAACAATGTCTGTATGAGCCTTTCCTTTGGAAAGAGACAACGTTTGGATTAGAATGTCGTCCAGATAAGGTGCCACTGCAATACCCCTTGGTCTTAGAACCGCTAGAAGGGACCCTAGCACCTTTGTGAAAATCCTTGGATTGATCTTTGTGGATAGGAATATGTAGATACGCATCCTTTAAATCCACGGTAGTCATAAATTGACCCTCCTGGATTGTAGGTAAAATTGTTCGAATGGTTTCCATTTTGAACGATGGAACTCTGAGAAATTTGTTTAGAATTTTTAAATCCAGAATTGGTCTGAAAGTTCCCTCTTTTTTGGGAACTACAAACAGTTCCACAGTTGGAACTGGGTGTATCACTCCCATCTTTAACAGGTCTTCTACACAATGTAAGAATGCCTGTCTCTTTATTTGGTCTGAAGATAAGTGAGACATGTGGAACCTTCCCCTTGGGGGTAGTTCCTTGAATTCTAGAAGATAACCCTGAGAGACTATTTCTAGTGCCCAGGGATCCTGAACATCTCTTGCCCAAGCCTGAGCAAAGAGAGAGAGTCTGCCCCCTACTAGATCCGGTCTCGGATCGGGGGCTACCCCTTCATGCTGTCTTGGTAGCAGCACAGGCTTCTTGGCCTGTTTACCCTTGTTCCAGCCTTGCATTGGTTTCCAAGCTGGTTTAGTCTGGGAAGCATTACCCTCTTGTCTAGAGGCTGCAGAGTTGGAAGCCGGTCCGTTCCTGAAATTGCGAAAGGAACGAAAATTGGACTTATTCTTAGCCTTGAAAGGCCTATCTTGTGTGAGGGCATGGCCCTTTCCCCCAGTGATGTCTGAAATAATTGCTTTCAATTCTGGCCTAAAAAGGTATCTTACCTTTGAAAGGGATATTAAGCAATTTTGTCTTGGAAGATACATCCGCCGACCAAGACTTTAGCCAGAGCGCTCTGCGCGCCACAATTGCAAACCCTGAATTTTTCGCCGCTAATCTCGCTAACTGCAAAGCGGCATCTAAAATAAAGGAATTAGCTAACTTAAAGGGACAGTTTACTCAAAAAAATTCTCCCCATTAATTTGTTCGCAATGATCCACTTTACCTGCTGGAGTGTATTAAATTGTTTACAAGTAGCTCCTTTACCCTTATATTGGCATTTGAAATAGTTAATTTAGCATGTGGTATCCCCACCTATTCTGAAAGTTTGTGGCCGCGCGTACCAGCTATAGATAAGCTTTGTTAACACAGCCAGCAGAAGAAATTACACTCCCAGTGTGATAAAGCAGATATAAGGTAATAAAATGTTGATTTTCCATTGTTCTCTCAAAGCATTGGTGATTGTTTTAAGGCAGATATAAGATAAAGAAGCAGGTATATGTGCACAATGTGATACAGTAATGAGATCTGATTATACCTACAAGCTCAACCTATTTTATTAGGCTGTGGCTTCAAAGCACAAAATCAGAGCTTTAATATACAGAAATAAACCTTAAAAAACTAATTTTCATACATTTTTTACTCTGCATTTGGTAAAAAAAGCAATTGTAAACACATTAAGGGAAAAACTATTTTACAGTATACTGTCCCTTTAAGTGCGTGAATTCTGTAAATGACCTCCTCATATGGAGTCTCCTTACAGAGCGACTTTTCCAGTTCCTCGAACCAGAAACACGCCGCTGTAGTGACAGGAATAATGCACGAAATTGGTTGAAGGAGGTAACCTTGCTGAACAAAAATCTTTTTAAGCAAACCCTCCAATTTTTTATCCATAGGATCTTTGAAAGCACAATTGTCCTCAATGGGAAAAGTCGTGCGTTTGGCTAGTGTAGAAACTGCCCCCTCGACCTGAGGGACTGTTTGCCATGTGTCCTTCCTGGGGTCGACCATGGGGAATAATTTCTTAAATATAGGAGGAGGTACAAAAGGTATGCCTGGCTTCTCCCACTCCTTATTCACTATGTCCGCCACCCTCTTAGGTATCGGAAAGGCATCAGGGTGCACCTCTAGGAATTTGTCCATCTTGCAAAATTTTTCTGGGATGACCAAATTGTCACATCCAGAGTAGATAGCACCTCCTTAAGTAATGCGCGGAGATGCTCTAATTTAAATTTAACTGTCCCAACATCAGGTTCTGCCTGCTGAGAAATTCTTCCTATCAGAAATTTCCCCATCTGACAAACCCTCCCTTACTGCCACTTCAGATTGGTGTGAGGGTATGACAGAAAAATTATCAGCGCCCCCCCTGCTCTACAGTGTTTAAAACAGAGCAATCGCGCTTTCTCTGAAATGCTGGCATTTTGGATAAAATATTAGCTATGGAGTTATCCATTACTGCCGTCAATCGCTGCATAGTAACAAGCATTGGTGCGCTAGAAGTACTAGGGGTCGTCTGCGCGGGCATAACTGGTATAGACACAGAAGGAGATGATGTAGAACTATGTCTACTTCCTTCATCTGAGGAATCATCCTGGGCAACTTTACAATTTGTGACAGTACTGTCCTTACTTTGTTTGGACGCTATGGCACAATTATCACACATATTTGAAGGGGGAACCACATTGGCTACCATACATACAGAACATGATCTATCTGAAGGTACAGACATGTTAAACAGGCTTAAACTGGTTAATAAAGCACAAAAACCGTTTTAAAACAAAACCGTTACTGTCTCTTTAAATGTTAAACAGTGCACACTTTATTACTGAATATGTGAAAAACTATGAAGGAATTATCCAATCTTTACCAAATTTTCACCACAGTGTCTTAATTTATTGAAAGTATTGCACCCCAATTTTCAAGCTGTTAACCCTTAAAATGTTGAAACCGGAGCCGTTTACAATTTTAACCCCCTTACAGTCCCAGCCACAGCCTTTGCTGCGACTTCACTCTTGATAGAAGAATAAAAAACTACAACTAAACACCACAAACTCCTCACCATCCCCGAGGAGATGCTACTTGTTCAGAGCGGCAAGGAGAATGACTGGGGGGGCGGAGCCTGGGAGGGACTATATGGACAGCTCTTGCTGTGTGCTCTCCTTGCCTTTCCCTGTGGGGGAGGAGAATATCCCACAAGTAATGGATGACGCCGTGGACCGGACACACCAATGTTGGAGAAAGAGGAAGTTGATGTATAAATACTTCAACAAGTACAGTTCAATATTTACATTTTTGCCACAGGGTTATATAGGTTAAAATTTAATGAGGAGATGTTTCCTTAGGATGTTTATTAAGCCTATATTATCCCCAGACCTAAAACCATGAAGCATATGCTAATCTACAGGCCTTCAGCTAGTTTAACAGACAGTAAAAGGAAATAACATATGCAGCACAAATAAAAACATTGCAAAATAAATCTTTTAATAAGCTTGAAATCGGTTATTTGCCATTATTTTACAATCCAGAGATTAACTCCTTGAAAAGTGTTTACCATATTTAATCTGCTGTGGCCAATTAAGGAAATAGATCAATTTGATTCAGTACATATCAATCTATCACCAATCATTATGCAGCAGGAGAGCCTTAGTGCATACCTACCAATCTGTATCTATGTTAGAGCAAAGGCCAACACCAAAAACATGCACATAGTAAAAATATTGCCATGGAAGAAAAAAGGAGAAAAAATAATAATGCATTTAGCATTCAAGCAGATACTGCTTAGTAGTATGCTCGGCTTAATACAATGTTTAACCCTTTAATAAAAATAATTTACCTACCAAAACTATATATATTTTTTTTTAGTAGACAATACAAAGTATTGATCTAGGTCCATTTTGGTATATTACATGCCACCATTTCACCGCCAATTGCGATCAAATAAAAAAAAAAATGTTAACTTTTTCACAATTTTAGGTTTCTCACTCAAAGTATTTAAAAACAGCTTGTGCAATCATGGCACAAATTGTAAATTCTTCTCTGGGATCTCCTTTGTTTAGAAACAGCAGCTTTGGCATTGCTTTTTGGTAATTAGAATGCAGCTAAATGCCACTGCGCACCACACTTGATTTATGCCCAGCAGTAAAGGGGTTAATTAAGTAGCTTGTAGGGTTAATTTTAGCTTTAGTGTAGAGATCAGCCCACAATTGTCAACCCAATCTTAAAGGGACATGAAACCCAAACATTTTCTTACATGATTTAGGTAGAACATACAATTTTAAACAACTTTCCAATTTACTTTTATCAAATTTAATTACTTCTCTTGGTATCATTTATTGAAGGAGCAGCAATGCACTACTGGTTTCTAACGTTACACATGGGTGACAATCGGTATATATATGCAGCCACCAATCAGCAGCTAGAACCTAGGTCATTTGCTGCTCCTGAGCTTACCTAGATAAACCTTTCAGCAAATGATAAGAGAAGGAAGCAAATTAAAAAGAAGTAAATAGGAAAGTTGTTTAAAATTGCATGTTCTTTCCAAATCATGAAAGAAAAAAATTTGGGTTTCATGTCCCTTTAAGTACTGGCAGAATGTCTGCCAGAACTAAAATAAAAGGCTGCTTTTTTTTCCTTTTTCTTTCTTTACCTCCCAACCTCCCTGATGCCCACCAAACAGCTCTCTAACCCTCCCCCCTCTACCAATTTGTCGCCATCTTAGGTACTGGCAGCTGTCTGCCAGTACCCAGTTTGCTGCAAATTAGGCAATTTAAAAAAAAAAGTTAATACTATTTTTTTCTGTAGTGTAGCTGCTCCCAATCAATACCCTACCCCTCCCAGATCCCTTGCCATCAACTGATCCCACATAGTAAACCCCTCATTGCCCCTCCCCCCTCCTTCCCCCTCCATGACGCAGTTATTTTTATCCCTGTAGCCTGGCTTTGCGGTCCCACACACTCCGGCCCCCTACAGCGATGGGCTGCCCACCCGCCTCCCTCCTCACCCTCCCATCCACCAACGATCAGCACCACCGCTGTCTGATGCAGAGAGGGCTACAGAGTGGCCATCTCTGCATCAGTAACTCTGCAAATCTATTTCTGCAGTGCCCCACTCGTGGGGCATGCAAAAATAGCGCAATCTCACTATTTTGAGCGAGATAGCGGCAGAGAGAAGCCAAGGACTACGTACGTCTCTGGTCCTTAAGGGCATAACAACCAGCGTCGTACAGGGCAAGGAGCTGGTCATTAAGGGGTTAAATGCTGCTTACATTTAAGTCCCACTGTAAGGTATTTTTCAATGAGAAGCAAACATTATATATGTTTATAAAAAAGGTTTTCCAAAAATGAAGCCAAGTAGTTGAAAAATATAAATCACTTTATTCCATTAAAAATGTATGTACAGGGGGGGGGGCGGAGTCTAGCCACACAGTTAGATGGCAGCTTAAATTTCGGCTATAATGCCCCGCACCCGATTTTTATTGTAAATAGAGGGAACTAAGCCTTATAATCAGCAACATAGCTGTGGGTACTGCTGTTTAACCAGCTCCTGCTTCCACTGAGCCTTAGAGAGGTCTGTTAGTAACGAGCATCTGGGAGCTGTCTCTGAGTCACGGTTTAGGGCCTGCCACGGACCACATTATAGCTGCAATATCTGAAAGCAAGCAGGCGCCTAAGGAGGAAGACCTTTTTTTTACATTACCGGATTGTTTGTGAAGAGGGAGAACTGCTCCGGTGTCACACTTCTACCCCATCTGGAGGGACCGCCAAGCAAGGTCATACCTGTCACACTTGATCGCTGCCGGGAGAGGCGGCTCTAGATCCAGCCTCTCAAATTGTGAAGTGGTGCCCGGTGTCTTCACGAGCCGACATCTAAGCCAGGTATTTAACAGACCGGAGGAGACGAGTGAGGAGGCTTACAGACTCTGCTCTATGCTGCCGCGCAACCCGGTAAGCAGTTGGCCCTTTCACACACCCTCAGAGGACACGCAGCCGGGTAGACAGGGGAAATACCTTCTAGCATAGGAGGCCCGTTCAGGCCTAATCACAGACACTTTTGAAGGGTGTACCTCATGCTAATTAGTTACCTGGCTCTGTAATCTGTACTGCCATTTCGCAGGTCCCATAGCGGTTGCTTAAGAGTAGTGACGCAGGGGATATTACATTTGACCTGCGTTTGATAGGCCTCAATTAAACATTTTCCTGCAAGTGTGCATTGAATAGGCATTTGTGATATCAGAAAATTGTGGGCCTTTAGTAATTTATACCAAAATGTCTAACAGAAAGAACAATAAATTAGAGAGAGGGCTCAACTCCTCAAGTTTAACCAATTATCTCAGGGCCGCTTCGCCTCGTTACAGACTTGTCAGAGAACAGGCTCCTCTCCCCTGCTCCGGATGCTACGGACTTGACTGGGGCCACATCCCAGCAACCCCAGGAATATTTGACTAGAAGTGACCTTAACACATCTCCTCAAAGGAAGACATCAAAAAAGTTCTTGCAGAGATGAGATCTCTCTTTGGAGAAATTAAAAGGGACATTAACCAAGTCACACATCAAGTCCAAACATTAGAGACTAAGCATGAATCCCTCACTACTAGAGTTAACACCAATATACAACATCTTAGAGTACATGAGGAGCACATACAGTTCTTGCTTAACAAAATGGAGGACTTATATAACAGGGGGCGTCGGAACAATATCAAGATCCGTGGGGTCCCTGAATCCGTATCTAACATAGCTTTGGAGGGGTACCTGCAAGACTTATTCCGCACACTGAAGGAAACACTGAGCTCCACAAATATCCCCATCGAAAGGGCCCATAGGGCTCTTAGGACCAGACCCTCACCCAAGGCCCCACCTAGGGATATCATTGTTAAGTTTCTCAGCTATAAAGACAAGGATATGATTATGCAGAAAGCGAGGAGCCTTAAGAACATAACACATGCAGGGATCTCCCTGCAAATTTTCTCCGATTTGAGCCTGGCCACGCTACAAAAGAGAAGAGATCTTAAATTTATAACATCTGAACTGCAGGCCCACAAGATACAATACAAATGGGGCTTTCCAGTGAGCCTAATAGCATCAAAAAATGGCAAACAAGCGATTTACAGACCCCCGCCAGACCTTCCTGAGTTCTGCAGACTGCTGGAAATTGATGTCCAGTTACCAGGCCAGATAGAGCTTTCTCAAATTGATTCCTCCCTGTGAAGAACAGAAGATTTGGCTCAAACTTCTGATACCTGAATAGTGTTCCCTGTTCCTGAATCAACGCCTGCACCCACACTGCACGGAAACCTGTTAAGTACTCTACTCTCCTGTTTTGTTATATGTGGGTGTCCTTTACTGGACTCTTAAGGTCTGCTGTCTAGACCATTGCAAAGTATTACTCTCCCACCTACCCATCTTCTCACTAACGGACTAAGTTGAATTCTGAAGTTATATGTTTTTGCTCCCCACATGATGAGAGGCCAGGGGAGGCTATATGCCTCATGGATCATTTTACACATAATTTAAACCTGGAGTCATTTGCTTTTAAGCGTCTTCTAAGAGACTTCTACATCTGAACATATTGATGACTGTATACAAATTCTCTCCTTTATGTAATACTTGACTCACTGTTTGGAATCTAAGAATCCACAATTTAATTTTTGTATAATGTCATTCCCTCCCCATGTTGTTTTATGAGTTTAATAATATTTTCTCCTTTCTAGGTTATCATACTGTTTATTGTTGGGTAGTGTTATGTTGAGAGGGAGCCGCCTATTGGCCTGTGACGTGGTACCATCTCAGCTCATGGAGGTTACTCGGGAGTTTCCAGTGCCCCAGGTGTTGCTGTGGTGCTATTATTTATAGGGAATTGTTTCGAGTGGGTGGGAGTCTGGACAGTGGGACATTCTTTCACCTGCTCATATTATTGATAATATTATAAGCTGCTCTCTGAGTTTAATAATCTGTTTGGACCTGGGTGGATAGTGCCCACTTTTGTGTTTAAAAGTAAGTTAATTTGTTCTCTAAACTATGAGTTTCTATATCATCTACTAAACGGGTGTGGGGATACTGACCCCACGCTAACTCTTTTTTTCTCTCTTTTCTGTCCTTCTCTTGTATATCCAAGAAGGTTTGTACAGGACTTTTGTAGTTGCTTAACTACCCCCAGCACTGCTGGGACAACTGACTTCCCTCTACTTACTCCTGTGTATCCTACTTAAGTCTTCTCTTTTTTTTTTTTCTCCTCCCCCCCCATCCCCACTTTTCCTCTTCCCCCCCCTTCATATCCCAGCCCTTCTGTATAGGCAAACACCTACGTGGAACGATGGAATCCCGGGAGGTTCAGAACGTGACAGTCATGACTATCAATGTTAAGGGCCTTAACACACCTGAAAAAAGATCTCACTTGATAAAAGATGCAACCAGACTGCATTGTGACATTGTATATCTCCAGGAAACCCACTTTAAGAAGGGCAGAGAGCCGAGGTAGACAAATCCCAGGTTTCTGACCTCCTTTTTTGCCTCTGGTCCCACCAAAAAAAACAAGGTGGGTATCATTAAAAATTCTATTACTTTTAATTTGATTGAAGAAGTGAAAGATTCAGAGGGCCGCTACCTGATTGTGGTGGGCACTTTATATAATACACCAGTCATATTGGTCAACGTATACTTCCCAAATACACACCAACACAAATTCATGACTGTACTGACCAATAAAATACTTGAAATACAAAAAGGGAGCTTTGCTCCTTGCAGGGGATTTCAACTTACCCTTAGACCCATTACTTGATACCTCCAAGGGATCAGCTTCTATTTCAAATAAAATTATCAAACAATGTAATTCCAGACTAGAAGAGCTTGCAGTGCATGACATTTGGAGATTACAGTACCCCACAAGACGGGACTATACTTTCTTTTCACACCCTCACGATTTGTACACTAGGATTGATTACATTTTTGCTGATCAATCTATCCTAGCCTCAGTAATTAGAACGCAAATCCTTCCCATGACCTGGTCTGATTATGCTCCCGTAATCTGTAAATTAAGATGGCCAACCCGACCAGACCTCCCCTTTATATGGCGTTTCGATGACTTTTTGCTCAACAATCAGCTGCTAAAGGGAAAAATAGAAACTACACTCACTGACTATTTTAATATTAATGACTTAGCTGAGACTCCTAAACATGTACTGTGGGAAGCACATAAATGTGTAATCCGAGGAGAACTTATTAAACAGAAGGCCTTTTTGGCAAAGCAAACTAGATTGAGGTTCACCTCTCTTAACTAACTTACGTGACCTAGAGACAAAACACAAAAAGAGCCCGTCAGATACCACTTTACTCACTGAGATTAATAAGATTAGAGGGGAAATCCAAGACATGTATATGAGGTATTGCCAGAAAATGGCTTTACGAAACCAACAATTTTACGAATTTGGGGATAAACCTGGTAGATTGTTAGCTAGGGCTCTCAAAAGAAAGCAATTGAAAACACATATCCACACGATGTTAGACAAACTAGGCGTTACACATGCAGATAGTCCACCTATTGCTGAAACCCTGAAAACATACTATCACAACCTTTATAACTTACAAAACTCCTCTGGCTCCCCCATGGATGGTGTGGGGAACCCCTTGCCCCAAGCCTTGAGTTCTACTTGGACTCAATTACGCTACCCTCTCTGTCGCAAGCAGAGGTGACTGCTTTAGATGCTCCTGTATCTTTGGTGGAGGTGTCACACACCATAGACTATTTGCCGTCTGGTAAAAGTCCAGGCCCGGATCGCTTTAGTGCCAAGTACTATAAGCTTTTTAAACAGGTCCTTTCCCCTCACTTGGCTTGTCTGTTTAATACCCTGGATTCCTCCTGGGGTTTCCCTTCTTCTATGTTAGAAGCCCACATTACCACTGTCCCTAAGCCAGGCAAACCAGCAAATAAGTCAGAAAACTTTCAACAAATATCACTCCTAAATATCGACAAAGATTTTTGCCAAAATCCTCTCTAACAGATTAAAAAAATTTTTACCTAATTTGATTTCCCCGGACCAAGTAGGTTTTGTACCCGGCCGAGAGGCAAGGGACAGCACTATAAAAGCCACTCTTCTGGTAAACTATGCCCAAATTAACAAGGTCCCTATGATACTGGTCTCCACCGATGCAGAGAAGGCCTTCGACAGGATCAGATGGCACTTTCTGAAAGCGGTCCTGTCGACCTTCTCCCTTTATACGACCCCATCAGCTCGAGTTCGGACTAATAATATACTCTCAGACCCCTTTAGTATATCGAACGGCACCAGACAGGGGTGTCCGCTGTCCCCACTACTGTTTGCCCTGGATATGGAAGTCCTGGCCCAGAGAGTCAGGGAAAATGGGAGTATCAGGGGACTAACAATAGGTCAGGAACACAAATTATCCATGTACGCAGACGACGTTTTACTTTCTTTAACAGACCCACTAATTTCACTTCCAGAGGTTTTGAGGGAGTTTGAGGAATATGGCAGATTATCTAATTTCCATCTAAACAAAACAAAATCTGACATTTTAAACATCACTCTCCCCCAAGCAGAAATTAGCCAACTTTCCTCCTTATGTCCCTTACGAATACAAACTCGCACTCTTAGATATTTAGGGATCAATCTCACTCCCACTATAGACACACTACATGAGACCAATTACTTAAATCTACTAGCAGAGATCACAGGAGACCTTTCCTCCTGGAGAAACAAACCGGTTTCTTGGATGGGGAGGATTGGTATTGTAAAGATGAATGTTTTACCCAGGATTCTATACTATCTCCAGACTCTTCCGCTCCCACTACCTACGCATTACTTACATAAATTACAGGGCGTGATGGAGGAGTTCATTTGGAGGGGAATTAGACCACGAATTACAAGGAAAATGCTTTATTTACCCAAAGAGAAAGGGGGACTGAGAGTCCCTAATTTAGTTGTATACAAAAACATAATTTATGCTTACCTGATAAATTCCTTTCTTCTGTAGTGTGATCAGTCCACGGGTCATCATTACTTCTGGGATATTACTCCTCCCCAACAGGAAGTGCAAGAGGATTCACCCAGCAGAGCTGCATATAGCTCCTCCCCTCTACGTCACTCCCAGTCATTCGACCAAGGACCAACGAGAAAGGAAAAGCCAAGGGTGAAGTGGTGACTGGAGTATAAATTAAAAAATATTTACCTGCCTTAAAAACAGGGCGGGCCGTGGACTGATCACACTACAGAAGAAAGGAATTTATCAGGTAAGAATAAATTATGTTTTCTTCTGTTAAGTGTGATCAGTCCACGGGTCATCATTACTTCTGGGATACCAATACCAAAGCAAAAGTACACGGATGATGGGAGGGATAGGCAGGCTCTTTATACAGAAGGAACCACTGCCTGAAGAACCTTTCTCCCAAAAATAGCCTCCGATGAAGCAAAAGTGTCAAATTTGTAAAATTTGGAAAAAGTATGAAGCGAAGACCAAGTTGCAGCCTTGCAAATCTGCTCAACAGAGGCCTCATTCTTGAAGGCCCAAGTGGAAGCCACAGCTCTAGTAGAATGAGCTGTAATTCTTTCAGGAGGCTGCTGTCCAGCAGTCTCATAAGCTAAACGAATTATGCTACGAAGCCAAAAAGAAAGAGGTAGCAGAAGCTTTTTGACCTCTCCTCTGCCCAGAGTAAACGACAAACAGAGAAGACGTTTGTCGAAATTCCTTAGTTGCCTGTAAGTAAAATTTTAGGGCACGGACTACATCCAGGTTGTGCAGTAGACGTTCCTTCTTCGAAGAAGGATTTGGGCATAAAGAAGGAACAACAATCTCTTGATTGATATTCCTGTTAGTAACTACCTTAGGTAAAAACCCAGGTTTAGTACGCAGAACTACCTTATCCGAATGAAAAATCAAATAAGGAGAATCACAATGTAAGGCTGATAATTCAGAGACTCTTCGAGCCGAGGAAATAGCCATTAAAAATAGAACTTTCCAAGATAACAACTTTATATCAATGGAATGAAGGGGTTCAAACGGAACGCCCTGTAAAACATTAAGAACAAGGTTTAAACTCCATGGTGGAGCAACAGTTTTAAACACAGGCTTAATCCTGGCCAAATTATTAGAAACGAATTTGACTTTATCACCTCCACTCTTTGTGTTAATCCTGGCCAAAGCCTGACAAAAAGCCTGGACGTCAGGAACTTCTGACAGACGTTTGTGTAACAGAATGGACAGAGCTGAGATCTGTCCCTTTAATGAACTAGCAGATAAACCCTTTTCTAAACCTTCTTGTAGAAAAGACAATATCCTAGGAATCCTAACCTTACTCCAAGAGTAACCTTTGGATTCACACCAATATAGGTATTTACGCCATATCTTATGGTAAATCTTTCTGGTAACAGGTTTCCTAGCCTGTATTAAGGTATCAATAACTGACTCAGAAAACCCACGTCTTGATAAAATCAAGCGTTCAATTTCCAAGCAGTCAGCTTCAGAGAAGTTAGATTTTGATGTTTGAAGGGACCCTGTATCAGAAGGTCCTGTTTCAGAGGTAGAGACCAAGGTGGACAGGATGACATGTCCACCAGGTCTGCATACCAAGTTCTGCGTGGCCACGCAGGTGCTATTAGGATCACTGATGCTCTCTCTTGTTTGATTCTGGCAATCAATCGAGGAAGCAACGGGAAGGGTGGAAACACGTAAGCCATCCTGAAGTCCCAAGGTGCTGTCAGAGCATCTATCAGGACTGCTCCTGGATCCCTGGATCTGGACCCGTAACGAGGAAGCTTGGCGTTCTGTCGAGACGCCATGAGATCTATCTCTGGTTTGCCCCAACGTCGAAGTATTTGGGCAAAGACCTCCGGATGAAGTTCCCACTCCCCCGGATGAAAAGTCTGACGACTTAAGAAATCCGCCTCCCAGTTCTCCACTCCCGGGATGTGGATTGCTGACAGGTGGCAAGAGTGAGACTCTGCCCAGCGAATTATCTTTGATACTTCCATCATAGCTAGGGAGCTTCTTGTCCCTCCCTGATGGTTGATGTAAGCTACAGTCGTGATGTTGTCCGACTGAAACCTGATGAACCCCCGAGTTGTCAACTGGGGCCAAGCCAGGAGGGCATTGAGAACTGCTCTCAATTCCAGAATGTTTATTGGCAGGAGACTCTCCTCCTGACTCCATTGTCCCTGAGCCTTCAGAGAATTCCAGACGGCACCCCAACCTAGAAGGCTGGCGTCTGTTGTTACAATTGTCCAGTCTGGTCTGCTGAATGGCATCCCCCTGGACAGATGTGGCCGAGAAAGCCACCATAGAAGAGATTCAGAGAAGGGGATAAGTCTGAGTAATCCCCATTCCACTGACTTAGCATGCACAGTTGCAGTGGTCTGAGGTGTAAGCGTGCAAAGGGTACTATGTCCATTGCCGCTACCATTAAGCCGATTACCTCCATGCATTGAGCCACTGACGGGTATTGAATGGAATGAAGGGTGCGGCAAGCACTTTGAAGTCTTGTTAGCCTGTCCTCTGTCAGGTAAATCTTCATTTCTACAGAATCTATAAGAGTCCCCAGGAAGGGAACTCTTGTGAGTGGAACGAGTGAACTTTTCTTTTCGTTCACCTTCCATCCATGTGACCTTAGAAATGCCAGTACTAACTCTGTATGAGACTTGGCAGTTTGAAAGCTTGAAGCTTGTATCAGAATGTCGTCTAGGTATGGAGCTACCGAGATTCCCCGCGGTCTTAGTACCGCCAGAAGAGCACCTAGAACCTTTGTGAAGATTCTTGGAGCTGTAGCCAATCCGAATGGAAGAGCCACAAACTGGTAATGCCTGTCTAGGAAGGCAAACCTTAGGTACCGGTAATGATCTTTGTGAATCGGTATGTAAAGGTAAGCATCTTTTAAATCTACAGTGGTCATGTACTGACCCTCTTGGATCATAGGTAAAATTGTCCGAATAGTCTCCATCTTGAACGATGGAACTCTTAGGAATTTGTTTAGGATCTTTAAGTCCAGGATTGGTCTGAAAGTTCCCTCTTTTTTGGGAACCACAAACAGATTTGAGTAAAACCCCTGTCCCTGTTCCGATCGTGGAACTGGATGGATTACTCCCATTAACAAGAGCTCTTGTACGCAGCGTAGAAACGCCTCTTTCTTTGTCTGGATTGTTGACAACCTTGACAGATGAAATCTCTCTCTTGGAGGAGAGTATTTGAAGTCCAGAAGGTATCCCTGAGATATTATCTCTAGCGCCCAGGGATCCTGGACCTCTCTTGCCAAGCCTGGGCGAAGAGAGAAAGTCTGCCCCCCACTAGATCCGATCCCAGATCGGGGGCCCTCAATTCATGCTGTTTTAGGGGCAGCAGCAGGTTTCCTGGTCTGCTTGCCCTTGTTCCAGGACTGGTTATGTTTCCAGCCTTGTCTGTAGCGAGCAACAGCTCCTTCCTGTTTTGGTGCAGAGGAAGTTGATGCTGCTCCTGCTTTGAAATTACGAAGGGAACGAAAATTAGACTGTCTAGTCTTAGCTTTGGCTTTGTCCTGAGGCAGGGCATGGCCTTTACCTCCTGTAATGTCAGCGATAATCTCTTTCAACCCGGGCCCGAATAAGGTCTGCCCTTTGAAAGGTATATTAAGCAATTTAGACTTAGAAGTAACATCAGCTGACCAGGCTTTTAGCCACAGCGCCCTGCGTGCCTGAATGGCGAATCCTGAATTCTTCGCCGTAAGTTTAGTAAGATGTACTACGGCCTCCGAAATGAATGAATTAGCTAGTTTAAGGACTCTAAGCCTGTCCGTAATGTCGTCCAGAGTAGCTGAACTAATGTTCTCTTCCAGAGACCCAATCCAGAATGCCGCTGCAGCCGTGATCGGCGCAATGCATGCAAGGGGTTGCAATATAAAACCTTGTTGAACAAACATTTTCTTAAGGTAACCCTCTAATTTTTTATCCATTGGATCTGAAAAAGCACAGCTATCCTCCACCGGGATAGTGGTACGCTTAGCTAAAGTAGAAACTGCTCCCTCCACCTTAGGGACCGTTTGCCATAAGTCCCGTGTGGTGGCGTCTATTGGAAACATTTTTCTAAATATCGGAGGGGGTGAGAATGGCACACCGGGTCTATCCCACTCCTTAGTAACAATTTCAGTAAGTCTCTTAGGTATAGGAAAAACCTCAGTACTCGTCGGTACCGCAAAATATTTATCCAACCTACACATTTTCTCTGGTATTGCAACTGTGTTACAATCATTCAGAGCCGCTAACACCTCCCCTAGTAATACACGGAGGTTTTCCAGTTTAAATTTAAAATTTGAAATATCTGAATCCAGTCTGTTTGGATCAGAACCGTCACCCACAGAATGAAGTTCTCCGTCCTCATGTTCTGCCACCTGTGACGCAGTGTCTGACATGGCCCTAATATTATCAGCGCACTCTGTTCTCACCCCAGAGTGATCACGCTTACCTCTTAGTTCTGGTAATTTAGCCAAAACTTCAGTCATAACAGTAGCCATATCCTGTAATGTGATTTGTAATGGCCGCCCAGATGTACTCGGCGCTACAATATCACGCACCTCCCGATCGGGAGATGCAGGTACTGACACGTGAGGCGAGTTAGTCGGCATAACTCTCCCCTCGTTGTTTGGTGAAATTTGTTCAATTTGTACAGATTGACTTTTATTTAAAGTAGCATCAATACAGTTAGTACATAAATTTCTATTGGGCTCCACTTTGGCATTGCAACAAATGACACAGGTATCATCCTCTGAATCAGACATGTTTAACACACTAGCAAATAAACTTGCAACTTGGAATACAATTCAATTAGAATAATATTAAAAACGTACTGTGCCTTTAAGAAGCACAGAAGATCTATGACAGTTGAAAATTAATAAATTGAAACAGTTATAGCCTCAATCCCTGTAAACAACACAACTTTAGCAAAGGTTTAATCCCATTAGCAAAGATAACAAATTCTGAAAGCAGGAAACAAATTACAGAATAAACGTTTTTTATCTCAGTCAACTATAATTCTCACAGCTCTGCTGAGAGAAATTACCTCCCTCAAAATAAGTTTTGAAGACCCCTGAGCTCTGTAGAGATGAACCGGATCATGCAGGAAATACAATGAGCTGCTGACTGAAATATCTGATGCGTAGCAAAAGCGCCAAAAAACGGCCCCTCCCCCTCACACACAGCAGTGAGAGAGAACAGAAACTGTCAGAAAAAAGATTAAGCAACTGCCAAGTGGGAAAATAGTGCCCAAACATTTATTCACTCAGTACCTCAGCAAATGAAAACGATTTTACATTCCAGCAAAAACGTTAAACATAATTTCTTAGTTATTAAAAAGTTTTATGTACTTCTTACAGTGTAATTCTAGTGAAGTACCATTCCCCAGAATACTGAAGTGTAAAGTATACATACATGACATTATATCGGTATAGCAGGATTTTCTCATCAATTCCATTGTCAGAAAATAAAAGCTGCTACATACCTCTATGCAGATTCATCTGCCCGCTGTCCCCTGATCTGAAGTTTACCTCTCCTCAGATGGCCGAGAAACAGCAATATGATCTTAACTACTCCGGCTAAAATCATAGCAAAAACTCTGGTAGATTCTTCTTCAAACTCTGCCAGAGAGGTAATAACACACTCCGGTGCTATTTTAAAATAACAAACTTTTGATTGAAGATATAAAACTAAGTATAATCACCATAGTCCTCTCACACATCCTATCTAGTCGTTGGGTGCAAGAGAATGACTGGGAGTGACGTAGAGGGGAGGAGCTATATGCAGCTCTGCTGGGTGAATCCTCTTGAACTTCCTGTTGGGGAGGAGTAATATCCCAGAAGTAATGATGACCCGTGGACTGATCACACTTAACAGAAGAAAAAGCTATCAACCTCCAACATCAAGTGGAATGGTGTCACAGCTCTAAGGATAAAAATTGGGTTCAAATATGCAGGGAAATTCTGTGGGTCCAGAGCTTGGGCACCTTGGGCTGGATCTCCACCAGGTCTAGGCCTAAAATACTAGAAAACTATCCCTTCCTTAAAGAATTCTTTACACAGTGGGATAGGACCCTGGTCGATCACCCACATATTACTTCCAACCCCTCACCGCTTACACCATTTCTAGACAACCCAGACATACCTTTTACGAGAGCACAGCGACTGCAAATAGATAAAACCCAATTTTCACAGGTGATTTTTCACCGTCCTCTAACGAACGATAGGCTAAGGAATAGAACTGACTTAGAGCACTCTGGACTTGGCATTTCCTGGTACTTCCATACGCAACTCCAATATTTTCTATCAACACACAAAAGATCTAAGAACATAAGGCATCTGACTACTTTGGAATCCTTATGCTTACTACTGCACACACCAAAACATATGAGTTATATAGCCTACCGACTGATCCTCTCTCACAGGGACACCCCCCTCCCCGACTATGTTAGACTATGGAACAGGGAGCTTGACTCCTCTCCTACTGACAAGGACTGGCACAAATTAATAAAAGCTCACACAAGGGCTTCAGTATCCTCAAGGGTAGCTGAATCCAACTACAAATTCCTGTCTCTGTGGTATTTGTCACCCGACAGGATCAAAAAAAATTACAAGCAAACCGATGGGAGGTGTTGGCGGGGCTGTGGAGGAAGGGGCACCCTTCTCCACATTTGGTGGGAGTGTGGCCCCCTTGTGCCTTACTTAATGGGCGGCCCAGGTGGACAGACACTTGCAGTTGGAAAGATTTAGATACTTGAGGGATGACAGGATAGATACACAAGTTCATGCTAGAACTATGGAAACCAGCAGCCTCTGGCCTGCGGTCTGACAGATAATAAGGCACTTGATTAGGGAGTCCCAATGTTTTGCAGGTTTAGCAGAAGGCCTGCCCTGGAGCTCTCTTGTAAGAGAGCCCGTCTGCCCACCCTCTTCCGCTTCCCCTCTCCCCAATTTTCTCCCCCCCCCCATTCCCCAATTTTCTCCCTCCCCCAAATTTTCGCCCTCCCCCCCCCCTTTCCCCAATT
>NC_069502.1:914510424-914537924 GCF_027579735.1 Bombina bombina | reverse complement strand
GCCTTTGCTTGAGGAAGGGACGACGCTTGAATCAGAATGTCGTCCAAGTAAGGTACTACAGCAATGCCCCTTGGTCTTAGCACAGCTAGAAGGGACCCTAGTACCTTTGTGAAAATCCTTGGAGCAGTGGCTAATCCGAAAGGAAGCGCCACGAACTGGTAATGCTTGTCCAGGAATGCGAACCTTAGGAACCGATGATGTTCCTTGTGGATAGGAATATGTAGATACGCATCCTTTAAATCCACCGTGGTCATGAATTGACCTTCCTGGATGGAAGGAAGAATTGTTCGAATGGTTTCCATTTTGAACGATGGAACCTTGAGAAACTTGTTTAAGATCTTGAGATCTAAGATTGGTCTGAACGTTCCCTCTTTTTTGGGAACCACGAACAGATTGGAGTAGAACCCCATCCCTTGTTCTCCTAATGGAACAGGATGAATCACTCCCATTTTTAACAGGTCTTCTACACAATGTAAGAATGCCTGTCTTTTTATGTGGTCTGAAGACAACTGAGACCTGTGGAACCTCCCCCTTGGGGGAAGCCCCTTGAATTCCAGAAGATAACCTTGGGAGACTATTTCTAGCGCCCAAGGATCCAGAACATCTCTTGCCCAAGCCTGAGCGAAGAGAGAGAGTCTGCCCCCCACCAGATCCGGTCCCGGATCGGGGGCCCACATTTCATGCTGTCTTGGTAGCAGTGGCAGGTTTCTTGGCCTGCTTTCCCTTGTTCCAGCCTTGCATTGGTCTCCAAGCTGGCTTGGCTTGAGAAGTATTACCCTCTTGCTTAGAGGACGTAGCACTTTGGGCTGGTCCGTTTCTACGAAAGGGACGAAAATTAGGTTTATTTTTGGCCTTGAAAGGCCGATCCTGAGGAAGGGCGTGGCCCTTACCCCCAGTGATATCAGAGATAATCTCTTTCAAGTCAGGGCCAAACAGCGTTTTCCCCTTGAAAGGAATGTTAAGTAGCTTGTTCTTGGAAGACGCATCAGCTGACCAAGATTTCAACCAAAGCGCTCTGCGCGCCACAATAGCAAACCCAGAATTCTTAGCCGCTAACCTAGCCAATTGCAAAGTGGCGTCTAGGGTGAAAGAATTAGCCAATTTGAGAGCATTGATTCTGTCCATAATCTCCTCATAAGGAGGAGAATCACTATCGACCGCCTTTACCAGCTCATCGAACCAGAAACACGCGGCTGTAGCGACAGGGACAATGCATGAAATTGGTTGTAGAAGGTAACCCTGCTGAACAAACATCTTTTTAAGTAAACCTTCTAATTTTTTATCCATAGGATCTTTGAAAGCACAACTATCTTCTATGGGTATAGTGGTGCGTTTGTTTAAAGTGGAAACCGCTCCCTCGACCTTGGGGACTGTCTGCCATAAGTCCTTTCTGGGGTCGACCATAGGAAACAATTTTTTAAATATGGGGGGAGGGACGAAAGGAATACCGGGCCTTTCCCATTCTTTATTTACAATGTCCGCCACCCGCTTGGGTATAGGAAAAGCTTCTGGGAGCCCCTGGACCTCTAGGAACTTGTCCATTTTACATAGTTTCTCTGGGATGACCAAATTGTCACAATCATCCAGAGTGGATAATACCTCCTTAAGCAGAGCGCGGAGATGTTCCAACTTAAATTTAAACGTAATCACATCAGGTTCAGCTTGTTGAGAAATGTTCCCTGAATCAGTAATTTCTCCCTCAGACAAAACCTCCCTGGCCCCCTCAGACTGGTTTAGGGGCCCTTCAGAACCATTATTATCAGCGTCGTCATGCTCTTCAGTATCTAAAACAGAGCAGTCGCGCTTACGCTGATAAGTGTGCATTTTGGCTAAAATGTTTTTGACAGAATTATCCATTACAGCCGTTAATTGTTGCATAGTAAGGAGTATTGGCGCGCTAGATGTACTAGGGGCCTCCTGAGTGGGCAAGACTCGTGTAGACGAAGGAGGGAATGATGCAGTACCATGCTTACTCCCCTCGCTTGAGGAATCATCTTGGGCATCATTGTCATTGTCACATAAATCACATTTATTTAAATGAGAAGGAACTCTGGCTTCCCCACATTCAGAACACAGTCTATCTGGTAGTTCAGACATGTTAAACAGGCATAAACTTGATAACAAAGTACAAAAAACATTTTAAAATAAAACCGTTACTGTCACTTTAAATTTTAAACTGAACACACTTTATTACTGCAATTGCGAAAAAATATGAAGGAATTGTTCAAAATTCACCAAAATTTCATCACAGTGTCTTAAAGCCTTAAAAGTATTGCACACCAAATTTGGAAGCTTTAGCCCTTAAAATAACGGAACCGGAGCCGTTTTTAACTTTAACCCCTTTACAGTCCCTGGTATCTGCTTTGCTGAGACCCAACCAAGCCCAAAGGGGAATACGATACCAAATGACGCCTTCAGAAAGTCTTTTCTATGTATCAGAGCTCCTCACACATGCGACTGCATGTCATGCCTCTCAAAAACAAGTGCGCAACACCGGCGCGAAAATGAGGCTCTGCCTATGATTTGGGAAAGCCCATAAAGAATAAGGTGTCTAAAACAGTGCCTGCCGATATAATCTTATCAAAATACCCAGATTAAATGATTCCTCAAGGCTAAATATGTGTTAATAATGAATCGATTTAGCCCAGAAAAAGTCTACAGTCTTAATAAGCCCTTGTGAAGCCCTTATTTACTATCTTAATAAACATGGCTTACCGGATCCCATAGGGAAAATGACAGCTTCCAGCATTACATCGTCTTGTTAGAGTGTGTCATACCTCAAGCAGCCAGAGACTGCTCACTGTTCCCCCAACTGAAGTTAATTCCTCTCAACAGTCCTGTGTGGAACAGCCATGGATTTTAGTAACGGTTGCTAAAATCATTTTCCTCATACAAACAGAAATCTTCATCTCTTTTCTGTTTCTGAGTAAATAGTACATACCAGCACTATTTTAAAATAACAAACTCTTGATTGAATAATAAAAACTACAGTTAAACACTAAAAAACTCTAAGCCATCTCCGTGGAGATGTTGCCTGTACAACGGCAAAGAGAATGACTGGGGTAGGCGGAGCCTAGGAGGGATCATGTGACCAGCTTTGCTGGGCTCTTTGCCATTTCCTGTTGGGGAAGAGAATATCCCACAAGTAAGGATGACGCCGTGGACCGGACACACCTATGTTGGAGAAATTACATTTATCGCTCTATAGACCATTTGTGTGCCAAATTATCTTTTCTTCTAAAGTATTGATTTATATTATTTAAAGTGCTTACTTATTGGAAATCTTTAAATTATTTGACAATTATCAAGTAAAAGGGATGAAATATAATTACTAAACTGATAATTTTATGTTACTGATTAAACAGCTTTGACTCATAGTAATAAGAATGATTTATGCAGCATAGAAAGGATAACAACATTTCCTATTTTGCTAATAACATTTATTTTTTTATTAATTTGTGTACCAGGAAGATGTGAGTATGGCTAGTTACCGCCACCTAGAAAACTTAGCCTTCCTTATTACAGAGATGCCAATGCTGTTATGTGAGGAGCCTCATACCCTTTTACAAATGCAACCAAACCTATCTTAAAAAACTGAATTTGGCAGGAGGCGCCTTATGCTAACAGGCCACTTGTAATTAAAGTGTTCTGTTTGAGAGAACGAGATTTCCGCCAGTGGTAGGCTATAGAAATATATTAAAGGGACAATGAATTGAAATATTTTCTCCTTTCATACAGAAAGTACAGCATTTATTTTATTTGGCAATGTGTATTTTAAAAAACAAAACAAAAAACAGCTTAATGTATTTTTTTATATTATTTTTGTGTGTATGTGTGCACACACACATATATATACATACAGGTATACCCCACTTATACAGCGGGTTAGGGGCCGGAGCCCCGCTGTAAAGTGAAAACCACCTTAAAGTGAAACAAGGCAGTTTTAGCTATCTTTTTACTTGCCAGTGTGTTTAAAAACTTGAAAACATGTTTGACCTAACATATATTAGGGGTGCAATAGTGCTACATTTAGTTTAACGCTAGCACAGCACAGTATTACATTAGTATTCAATAAATACTGCACCTGTAAAATAGTGACAATTACTGTAGTAAAATTTGCCAGACTACAACACTGAGACACAAATTGCACTGCAATGCTGTAAACAGAGTGAACTTAGCATAACAAAATGGTGCCAGTCACTTTTCTCGCAATCTCACAATGATTATAGCACTGTTTCAAAATCCTTGGAGGTTGAACTTCAGCTCCACAAAGCGCTGTATTAGTGAAGCGCTGTAAAGTGGGGTATACCTGTATACACACACACATATATATATATATATATATATATATATATATATATATATACACATACACACATACGTGTGTGTGTGATATATATATATATACACATACACACATACGTGTGTGTGTGTGATATATATATATATATATATATATATGTATTTCTATCTAACTATGCACTTTTTGGATACATTCTGTTTTTAAGGATGTTTAAATAAAAGTTACGCTTTTAAACTATTTTGGACACCGCCTCCGGACTTTTCCGTATGTATGTATGTATGTATGTATGTATGTATATATGTATATATGTATATATGTATATATATATATATATATATATATATATATATATATATATATATTTTTATTTATTCAAGAAATATACAGGAGGGACGCAACTGCTAGAGCTAATGAAAAAATAGGATAGCCAAAAGGACTATACCAACAATATCAAGTGGAAGGTGGTGCAGACCCTTTTAAAATATGTTATGGAGTTATTAACAGAAGAGACCATCCAGGAAAGTAAACCGGGATGAAAAAAGAGACAGGGATTTCAGCACTCTTTTGAGAAGAAATTTTAATTGTTAGCTCAAAGTATACAAAATAAGTAACCTGCAGTGACCGCAGAGGAGGTGTTCTCCCCCGCAAAGTGAACAATGAGACACAGATGGAGTGTCAAAAGCAACCTATACACAGATTAAAAGTACAAAATGAGAAAAAGTAACATGTCATTATATAGACATTCAAACCTGACCGGTCAGGGGTAAGTGCGTATTTTAAGGAGAAGAAACGCTAAGGCATATATAGATAAAATGACCTTGTTGTTAAGGACATGTCAAACCTTCTACACCCTGCTGCTCACAGCTCCCCATAAGATAATCATAAAGAATACAGAGGTCTTAGCTGGGCATTTAAGAATAGAATGGGATCTAAGAAGGGAATGACAGTCTTAAATATGATGGTCCATACAGAATAAGGCATATAATATATTGCGTACAGACAATAGGTTATATTCAGGGGGGGGAAAAACTGCAAAGACCTACTACACCCAGCTGCTACCGGCACCTCAAAAGAGGAGGTATAGCACCGGGCAGGTATACAAAGTGAGATCTAAGTGGTTAATGCAGTCATACCCTCAGGATATGTACAATCCAGCATATGTATATACACAAAACGTTTAAGCAATATGTGCAGTAGATTATATACAGTACGCATAGATTGCTGTAAAAAGTCGTATGTGCCAGTTCATTAGACAGTTCAAGCAAAGAATGCAGACAATAACGGTTAGTATCCAGCAAGCAAGCAAGTATAGAGAAGGCACAGAAAAAGGCTTTTCGTTAGTATATGAACATATACTTAATCCTCAACTTCTTGTTGGTAGCTAATGAACTTTGTTTAAGATTAGCCCCCTCGACAGGGTAGCGTTCAAAGCCAGTGTACAGTATGATAGCTGACAGGCAAAGTTCGCTGGCAAACAGTAATAAGGAACCATACGACCTGTTATATCCAATCGATATCCAAAGATGTATTATGCCGTTTCATGCCTTGATGTAATGGCAGTAGATAATTCCAAAAGTTAGTTTCTTCGTGGTGCCTGTAGGATCCGCGAGTCCTTGTTCAGAAAAGGTTTCACCAATACGAGCACACGCACATTACGTGATCCGGACGGCTGGACCAATGCCGACGCGCGTTTCACCCGCTCATCCAAAATCTAGACCGGGCTTCGTCTTTGCTTGAACTGTCTAATGAACTGACACATACAACTTTTTACAGCAATCTATGTGTACTGTACATAATCTACTGCACATATTGCTTAAACGTTTTGTGTATATACATATGCTGGATTGTACATATCCTGAGGGTATGACTGCATTAACCACTTAGATCCCACTTTGTATACCTGCCCGGTGCTATACCTCTCTTTTGAGGTGCTGGTAGCAGCTGGGTGTAGTAGGTCTTTGCAGTTTTTTTCCCTGAATATAACCTATTGTCTGTACGCAATATATTATATGCCATATTCTGTATGGACCATCATATTTAAGACCGTCATTTCCTTCTTAGATCCCATTCTATTCTTACCTGCCCAGCTAAGACCTCTGTATTCTTTATGATTATCTTATGGGGAGCTGTGAACAGCAGGGTGTAGAAGGTTTGACATGTCCTTAACAACGAGGTCATTTTATCTATATATGCCTTAGCGTTTCTTCTCCTTAAAATACGCACTTACCCCTGACCAGTCAGGTTTGAATGTCTATATAATGACATGTTACTTTTTCTCATTTTGTACTTTTAATCTGTGTATAGGTTGCTTTTGACACTCCATCTGTGTCTCATTGTTCACTTTGCGGGGGAGAACACCTCCTCTGCGGTCACTGCAGGTTACTTATTTTGTATACTGTGAGCTAACAATTAAAATTTCTTCTCAAAAGAGTGCTGAAATCCCTGTCTTTTTTTTCATCCCGGTTTACTTTCCTGGATGGTCTCTTCGGTTATTAACTCCATAACATATACACACACATATATACATGGGTGGGCGCGCGCGTTTGGTGTGCGTGTTTCTTCCTTACTATCTTCCTCACGCCTCACTACATGCCCACTCGACCCTACCCTCCCCATCTTCCACCCTCACTCCTGCTCTTACCCACATCTTCAACCTCTCTCTCTCTACCGGCTCATTCCCATCTTCTTTCAAACACACAAGTGTCACTCCCATACTCAAAAAACCCTCCCTCGACCCTAATTCTCCTGAAAGCTACCGCCCCATATCACTGCTTCCACTAACATCAAAACTCCTTGAAAAACTAGTTTACAATCGCCTAACCCACTTCCTGTCCGATAACTCCTTGCTTGACCCACTGCAATTCGGATTCCGCCCAAAACACTCAACTGAGACTGCCCTTACCAAGGTCACAAACGATCTCTCTGCTAAAAATATTGGCCACTACTCTATACTCATCTTACTTGACCTCTCAGCTGCCATCGACACAGTTGACCACCCCCTCCCTCCTACAGACCCTTAGCTCTTTTGGCCTCTGTGACACTGCTCTTTCCTGGATTCACTCCTATCTTTCTCACAGGTCTTTTTCTGTGTCATTTGCCAGCGACGACTCCTCTCCTATGACTCTGTCTGTTGGAGTACCTCAAGGATCTGTTCTGGGTCCTCTACTCTTCTCCATCTATACTTCTTCGCTGGGTAAAACTTATCAACAGTTATGGCTTCAAATATCACTTCTATGCTGATGACACCCAGATCTACCTCTCCACCCCGGCTCTCTCTCCGTCTGTCTTCTATCATGTCAGCAACTGCTTATCTGGTATTTCTTCCTGGATGGCCTCTCACCACCCTAAGATTAACATGTCCAAAACTGAGCTCCTTCTTATCCCTCCCTCAAGCTCTACGCCGACTTCTGACTTCTCTATCCCTGTTGACGGCATCACCATTTCCCCATCGCCCCAAGTCCGCTGCCTCGGAGTCACACTTGACTCAAACCTATCCTTCATCCCCCATATCCAATCGCTTTCTACATCCTGCCGCAATCATCTACGCAATATTTCCAAAATTCGCCCTTTTCTGAGCGCTGACACCACAAAGCAAATAATCCACTCCGTTCTTATCTCCCGACTTGACTACTGCAATAACCTACTCGCTGGCCTTCCTCTTTCCCGCCTCTCCCCCTTCAATCCATCCTAAATGCCTCTGCCAGGCTGATCCACCTTTCCCGTCGATCTGTATCTGCTGCACCTCTCTGTGAGTCCCTTTATTGGCTCCCCATTCACAGCAGAATCAAATTCAAAATTCTCACCCTTACATACAAAACTCTCACCAATGCCGCTCCCCTCTACCTATCCTCTCTAATACACAAGTATACTCCAGCCCGTCCACTAAGCTCCAACAATGACCTGCCTCTTGCATCCACAACTATCACCTCCTCTCATGCTAGACTTCTGTCGTGCAGCACCTACCCTCTGGAACACTCTCCCTCGTGCTGTCAGGCTTTGCCCTAATCTTTCTTCCTTTAAATGTTCCCTGAAGACTTTTCTGTTCAGGGAAGCCTACCACCCAACTCAATAATAAATTAATTTCACTTCCCTCATCTAACTCTGCATTAACATCTTTCTCAATCTTGCAGTCCTCACCTCCTGTTTCTCAACCTCCTACATTGTAAGTTCCCACGGGAATAGGGCCCTCAATCCCTCCTGTATGCGTTTGTAAATTTTGTCCTGTATCTTACAAGTCTTGTATTGTTTTATTTAAATGAATTGTATCCATGGACAGCGCTGCTGAATATGTTGGCGCTTAATAAAGTATAATATTATATACACACACATTATATATATATATATATATATATATATATATATATATATATATATATATATATATATATATATATATATACACACACATATATACATATATATATACACATACATACACACACACATATATACACACACACATATACACACACACACACATATATACACACACACACATATATACACACACCTACACGTAGAAAAAATGAGACAAAGATAAATCATTTCAGAACTTTTTCCACCTTTAATGTGACCTATAAACTATGCAACTCAATTGAAAAACAAACTGAAATCTTTTAGTTGAAGGGAAGTAAATATAAAAAAATAAAAATATGGTTGCATAACTAATACTTTGTTGAAGCAACTTTTGATTTTATTACAGCACTCAGTCTTTTGGGGTATGAGTCTATCAGATTTGCCCACTCTTCTTTGCAAAAACACTCCAAATCGGTCAGATTGCGAGGGCATTTCCTGTGCACAGCCCTCTTCAGATCACCCCACAGATTTTTGATTGGATTCAGGTCTGGGCTCTGCCTGGGCCATTCCAAAACTTTAATCTTCTTCTGGTGAAGCCATTCTTTTGCCGATTTGGATGTATGCTTTGGGCCGTTGTCATGCTGAAAGATGAAGTTCCTCTTCATGTTCAGCTTTCTAGCAGAAGCCTGAAGGTTTTGTGCCAATATTGACTGGTATTTGGAAGTGTTCATAATTCCCTCTACCTTGAATAAGGCCCCAGTTCCAGCTGAAGAAAAACAGCCCCTGTGGGTATGGTGTTTCTTTTGGTGATATGCAGTGTTTTTGCGCCAAACATATCTTTTGGAATTATTGCTAAAAAGTTCAACCTTGGTTTCATAAGACCATAACACCTTTTCTCACATGCTTTTGGGAGACTTCAGATGTGTTTTTGCTAATTTAGCTGGGCTTGGATGTTTTTCTTCATAAGAAAAGGCTTCCGTCTTGCCGTCTACCCAAAAGCCCAAACATATGAAGAAGATTGTTGTCACATATACCACACAGCCAGTACTTGCCAGATATTCCTGCAGCTCTTTTAATATTGTTGTAGGCCTCTTGGTAGCCTCCCAGATAAGTTTTCTTCTCGTCTTTTCATCAATTTTGGAGGGACATCTAGTTCTTGGTAATGTCATTGTTGTGCCATAGGTTCTCCACTTGATGACTGTCTTCACTGTGTTCCATGGTATATCTAATGCCTTGGAAATTCTTTTGTACCCTTCTCCTGACTGATACCTTTTAACAATGAGATCCCTCTGATGCTTTGGAAGCTCTCGGTGGACCATGGCTTTTGCTGTGGGATGCGACTAAAAAAATGTCAGGAAAGACCTACTAGAAAAGCTGAACTTTATTTGGGGTTAATCAGAGGCACTTTAAATGATGGCAGGTGTATGCTGACTCCTATTTAACATGATTTTGAATGTGATTGCTAAATTCTGAACACAGCTACATTCCCAGAGGGTGTGCACACTTATGCAACCACATTATTTTAGTTTTTTTTGTTTTCTTCCCTCCACCTAAAAGATTTCAGTTTTTCAATTGAGTTGTACAGTTTATAGGTCACATTAAAGGTGGAAAAAGTTCTGAAAAGATTTATCTTTGTCTCATTTTTTTACATCACAGAAACCTGACATTTTAACAGGGGTGTGTAGACTTTTTATATCCACTATGTGTATGTGTGTATATATATATATATATATATATATATATATATATATATATATATATATATATATATATATATATATATATATTATAATAACTAAGAAAATTTCATGATATAGCTAGTGCACTGGTTTTCAAACCTGTTCACGGGCCTCCCTAACAGGCCAGATTTTCAGGATTACCTTGGGCGAGAGCAGGAAAAATTACTTCATCTGTGCTCTAGTTCAGATATCCTCAAAAGCTGGCCTCTTATGGAGGCCTGAGGAAAGGTCTGAAAACCATTTAACTAGAGCATGCAATTTTAAACAACTTTCCAGTTTACTTCTATTATTGCGTATGCTTTGTTCTCTTGGTAGCCTTTGTTGAAAAACATACCTAGGTAGGCTGAGGAACAGCGAAACATCACTGGGAGCTAGCTGCATATTGGTGGCTGTACATATATACCTATCGTCATTGGCTCTCCCAATGTTTCAGCTAGCTCTAAGTAGTGCATGGCTGCTCTCTTCAAAAAAGGATAGCAAGAAAATGAAGCAAATTTTATAATAGAAGTAAATTGGAATAGTTGTTTACATTTTTATGTTCTATCTGAATCATGAAAAAGGGAGTCTAGTCAAAATTAAACTTTCATGATTCAGATAGAACATACAATTTTAAACAACTTTTAAATTTACTTCTATCATCAAATTTGCTTTGTTCTCTTGGTATTCTTAGTTGAAAGCTAAACTTAGGTAGGCTGATATGCCAATTTCTAAGCCCTTGAAGGCCTCCTCTAATCTCAATGCATTTTGACAGTTTTCACAGCTAGAGGGCATTAGTTCATGTGTGTCATATAGATAATATTGTGCTTACGCCCTTGTAATTACCTAGGAGTCCGCACTGATTGTCTAAAATGCAAGTCTGTCAAAAGAACTGAAATAAGAGGGAAGTCTGCAGAGGCTTATATGCAAGGTAATTACAGAGGTAAAAAGTAATAGTAACCATGTTGGTTATGCAAAAACTGGGGAATGGGTAATAAAGGGATTATCTGTTTAAACAAAAATTCTGGAGCAGACTGTTTATTTAAGACCTATATAACAGAAGTTGGCATTAGTTGTCTATTGGACCTTTTAATTTCAATTATATGAAATAGGAAAAAAATTGGGGATGGAAAAAAAAAGGCAACAACAGTCAGCTCCCTGGATAGAGCAAATTTATGCAGCAACTATTATTAAATAGCAGAATGGAAGATACAAAAAAAAACCTGTTTATATGCTTTACATAAGAATTATAGAATGAGAGTTAACTAATCGTACTGATATATCAGACAAATAAGTGTAAAAAAAAATTAACAAGAACCAGTAAAAAGTATACATTCTTCCTACTACACATCAAGTACTATTGTTGTGGGTTTTATTTTCTGGCCAATATACCCTAGTAGCTATAATCCTAACAGCTGTTTTAACTGGGCACTTTGGAGAAGAATATCTGAAGGCTTGTGAATAATATTAAAGAGGAGCAATTATACTTGTCAGAAAAATCCTCATCCCTGTAACTATTAAAATATACCCCTTAGACTTCAAAAAGAAAAATGCTTATACTAGAGGAGTCCTGCAAATGTCGACTAATGCAGAGAAAATAATATCAATTATCAGAAAAAAAAAAATTAATAATAGACTCATCTGTAATAATCTATAGCTCATGTATCATCTAGGAATTTCATTGAACATCTTGAACATCTTTGGTAACCTATTAGCTCACAAATGTGTAGAAAAGAAAGAAAAACTTGAAATTACCACTAGGCAAAGCATCTAATAAAATTCATGTAAACCAAAAACTTCTTTGATGGTCATGTTATTGTTTTTTAAAAAAAAAATTTTTTTTAAAAAACCACGTAACAGATCTTTTCCCATTATATTCTGATTGGAGACAGTAATCCAAGGATAACCTTATTACACACTCCTAATAGTCCAACATCCATCCAGGATCCCACAAGGATGAATGGCAATGCACAGCAGAAAATGTGGCAGCATCACAAGACGTTCCTAGCCCAGCAAGGCAATTGCTGCAGTATTGGAAAGACTGACACAGCCCTCAAGAACAACTTCACAAGCACAACTCTTTGCAGACTCGAACCATGTCGCAAGAGATCCAGGTCAATTACTCCATCACTACGGGAACAACATCAAACGAATTAGAAAGCTGTAAAACAGACTGAGTGTAATCCAAGAGTCTCCTCCATCTCATCTGAACCACTGACTGCTCAAGGTTTGCCAATAGTTCTCTCCTCTCTTGGCTGAAAATCCAGTTGTCTGGTCTAAAGCCAACTACACATCTCCAATACAAGGCAAATCTGCAAACATTGAAGACACCACCTTGCAAACAATTTGAGCCCGAGCAGGAACAATACTAAATAACTCCTGCCTGATCTTATTCACACTCATCTTTACCAATGTCTGCTGGAAAGGTAAACGGATTGATCCTCCATAGCTCTTTACAGAAAGATTGTAGATGAAAATTCAACAGATCTTGCATATTTTAAACCGCATCCATACCAGACGCCATGATTATGACACAGTCACTCTCAGTATATAAGAGGAGGATGCAATAAAGTTATCATGACTTTGTGCCGGACATCTTACACACATAGCATGGGGAAGGCTAGGGCTGAACTAGGGTTCAGCTGAAACTTGAATCAGCACGGTAAACCCAAACAAAAAGCTAATTTGATAATAAATGTAAACTGTAAAGTTATTTAAAACTATACGCTCTTTAAAAAAGAGACATTAAACACTAATCACAGTTTATATGCAAAGTATTGATGTTATTCCCCGGGGGGGGGGGGTCACATGATAAAAGTTTATTTTGAAACCACACAACTGGACTATTAGATAGAAGCTCACTGGTTCTACAGATCTATGGTGGACAGTGACAAAACAAAAATCATACTAAAATGCATTCATTTATATGTAATAAAGAACAAGGTAAATTTACTTGAATGTCCCTTTAAAACAAACATATTAAAGTGGTTTTCTATTGTACATCTTTGTACGTTTTCTCTTCAACCAGCTATTTTCTAGGGAAGCTATCAAAATAGTACAGAAACAAATGTGTTAATTCCCCTCATCCATCACAACAAAGGAACTAGTTTGGCTTCTTCCCCTTTGCATTGAGAAAAGAACATTTGTTTCCCTTTACCATTTTTTTAAGAAAAAAGAAAGATTGGATCTTGGTATAGAAAATGAACACTTTTCAGATGCATTTCTTGAGTGACGTACTTACAACTTCACTCTGTGGTGATCCCCTCAAATACAGAAGCAGGACAACAACAAAAAAACTAAGAAGGTGGGGGCGGGAGTATAAGGGAAAGCATCAATTTCTTTGTAATGTTGGATGAAGTAATCAACGAAATGATTTTGGTGATATATTTTGAAATTCTAGAAAACAGAACTGATAAACACAGAAGTTATAAATCGTTACCAGGGAAGCACAGAGAAAGATACTTATGTTATCTATTGTGCTGTAAAAAAAACAAAACCCAGCAGTAAAGAAATGTTATGAGTCTCAGTGTCTTTAATAAATTCTAGACTGAACCGTTACAAATTTAGAACTGGAATGGTATTAATATATGTTCTCTAGGACCTTTTTAATGGGCACACCACCCAGCTGATTTCACTGACCACCCAGCTAAAATTTTAGCCAATATAAAGCTAAAATTAGCTAGTATTAAAAAAACATTGTAATGTTTATTGCACAAATCATCATTAAAACACAATTTATGCTTACCTGATAAATTTATTTCTCTTGTGGTGTATCCAGTCCACAGATCATCCATTACTTGTGGGATATTCTCATTCCCAACAGGAAGTTGCAAGAAGAAACACACACCAGAGCTGTCTATATAGCTCCTCCCCTAACTGCCATATCCAGTCATTCGACCGAAAACACGCAGAGAAAGGAGAAACCATAGGGTGCAGTGGTGACTGTAGTTTAAATGAAAAAATTACCTGCCTTAAAATGACAGGGCGGGCCGTGGACTGGATACACCACAAAAGAAATAAATGTATCAGGTAAGCATAAATTGTGTTTTCTCTTGTAAGGTGTATCCAGTCCACGGATCATCCATTACTTGTGGGATACCAATACCAAAGCTAAAGTACACGGATGAAGGGAGGGACAAGGCAGGAACATTAAACAGAAGGAACCACTGCCTGTAGAACCTTTCTCCCAAAATTAGCCTCCGAAGAAGCAAAAGTATCAAATTTGTAGAATTTTGAAAAAGTATGAAGCGAAGACCAAGTCGCCGCCTTGCAAATCTGTTCAACAGAAGCCTCATTTTTAAAGGCCCAAGTGGAAGCCACAGCTCTAGTAGAATGAGCTGTAATCCTTTCAGGAGGCTGCTAGCCAGCAGTCTCATAGGCTAAGCCGATTATGCTTCTCAGACAAAAAGAAAGAGGTTGCCGAAGCCTTTTGACCTCTCCTCTGTCCAGAGTAGACGACAAACAAAGCAAATATTTGACGAAAATCTTTAGTAGCTTGTAAGTAAAACTTTAAAGCACGAACCACGTCAAGATTGTCACCACTCTCTCTTACTACCTCCATGCGTGTTGAGTTTCAAGAGAATGACTGGATATGGCAGTTAGGGGAGGAGCTATATAACAGCTCTGCTGTGGGTGTCCTCTTGAAACTTCCTGTTGGGAATGAGAATATCCCACAAGTAATGGATGATCTGTGGACTGGATACACCTTGCAAGAGAAATATATGCTACATTATGCAATTTATTTGTTGTTCGGATAGCAGAAAGTTTTATAATATTATAAAGTATTAAAAATGCCTCCAACCGACTACTTTATTATACCAGCCTGCATATACATGTATACATCCTTTTAAATACCTTAACTGAACTTGTTAGTGCTTCACATCCCCATTATAATAACCTAAATGTCTTTAAGATCATATACAAGTCTTTTGCATAGAAATTTTAATCCAACCAAGGTTATTTTTTATATATTTTTTTTTATAAGACTAGTGTATCGGGGGGGGGGGGGGGGGGGGTCCGAGTAGCTGTCATGATATGCAGTGGAAAGCTGATAATCCACTGAATATCAGTTCTATTTCTAGTCATCCATTATTGAAAATGACATCTATTTCTACACAGTTGCTTTGAATGGTAAACAAGCAACAACTACTGCTCTCTTTATGATCTATACTTGAGAATACTATTCTATATTTCATTACCTTTTATACTGCCCCTCTGGCAACCACCTGTATTAGTAAGGAAATGGCTGTCCAAATATTCACATCGCTCAGCACCTTGCTAGACTAAAATCAAGCAAATTTTGTAAACATTTTGAGAGCTTCATTGAACTCCTCCAACAGTGGAAGCTTTATACAGAAAACTCCAGCAGATCCTGCCAGTGACCGCAGCAATTGTGGCAGTTCATTGGGGCCCCAGCATCTGCTATTCACCCCATTTGGTTACACACATGGGGTTCTGAAGCTGCAGACAAGTCAGTCACATCTCCAGCAACCTACAACAGATACTGCTCCACTCGAGCCTTGCTGGAGTGCATCTTACCAATAGCCTTACAACCCCTTCTAAACATTTTATTGGCTCTCCATAGTTAAATTCTGATTACCGATAAAAGCTATAGATAAGCTAGAATTAAGGCAGTTGACTAATGCTCTTTTGCTGAGTTCTGATCTATTAGCATAGTATTTTGAACTGATATTATAATTCCATATTATCTGAACCCTAACTTTATTTGAAGTAGTGATGACGTATTCTAATATTTATCTGAACTGAAACTATAAAGAGCTGGTGTCTGCATATAATAGGCTTTTCAGCAGCATATTTCATATGCATCATCACAATGATACATGGGACATTCTACCTTCAAATATTTTATTTTAAAAAAGGTATAGAATTCTGCTTCTGTCCTAACCCTTATTGCTTCTGTTAACCTACTATATGTCAAGTATTTGGTTTTGTAATGGGCAGTGGTTTAACTTCAAAGCCGACATGGCAGCAGATTTACATTTTACTCTGTAATCAGAGATTGCGGCACAAAATGGTTAATTTCTCTTTTTTTTTCACAACATATAGTTAGATAGCAAGTGTTAAGGCTAATCATCAAGCTACATATCTGCACCAGTATAAAAAGGGATATGAAACAAAAAAATTTTTAGTGATTCAGACAGAGAATGCCATTTAAAAAAAAAAACATTCCAATGTACTTTTATTAAATCTGCTTTGTTCCCATGATATTCTTTGTTGAAGAGATACCCATGTGGGCACCTGGAGAAGTACATAACAGGAAGTACTGCTGCCATCTAGTGCTCTTGGAAATTTATAACATTCTCGTAAAACTGCTGCTATATAGTACTACAGAAATGGGCCACTCCTAAGCATACATCCCTGCTTTTCAACAAAGGATACCAAGAGAAAAGAAAAAAATAATAGAAGTACATTAGAAATTCGATTAAAATCACATGCTCTATTTGAATCATGAAAGAAAAATGTAGGGTTTCATATCCCTTTAGTTATAATTTCTGTTGCTAGATTATTGTATCTCTAGGGCCCAAAAAAGACTCTTCTTGTCCTGCCCCTTAACCCACCACACCTCTTATGATTTTACTTTAGGTGGTCCAAGAGAGGCCTCTATATATCATAAGGGGCAAGTCATTCTCTTTGTATGCAACTATAATTTTGGGGTTCAAGGAGTACAGTTAAGTATAAAAAACATAATTTATGTAAGAATTTACCTGATAAATTCATTTCATTCATATTAGCAAGAGTCCATGAGCTAGTGACGTATGGGATATACATTCCTACCAGTAGGGGCAAAGTTTCCCAAACCTTAAAATGCCTATAAATACACCTCTCACCACACCCACAATTCAGTTTAACAAATAGCCAAGAAGTGGGGTGATAAGAAAGGAGCGAAAGCATCAAAAATAAGGAATTGGAATAATTGTGCTTTATACAAAAAAAAATCATAACCACCACAAAAAGGGTGGGCCTCATGGACTCTTGCTAATATGAAAGAAATTAATTTATCAGGTAAGTTCTTACATAAATTATGTTTTCTTTCATGTAATTAGCAAGAGTCCATGAGCTAGTGACGTATGGGATAGCAGATACCCAAGATGTGGAACTTCCATGCAAGAGTCAAGAGAGGGAGGGATAAAATAAAGACAGCCAATTCCGCTGAAAAATTAATCCACTACCCAAATCAAAAGTTTCAATTTTTATAATGAAAAAAACTAAAGTTAAGCAGAAGAATCAAACTAAAACAGCTGCCTGAAGTACTATTCTACCAAAAACTGCTTCTGAAGAAGAGAAAACATCAAAATGGTAGAATTTAGTAAAAGTATGCAAAGAAGACCAAGTTGTTGCTTTGCAAATCTGATCAACAGAAGCTTCATTCTTAAAAGTCCAGGAAGTAGAAACTGACCTAGTAGAATGAGCCGCAATCCTCTGAGGCGGGGATTAACCCGACTCCAAATAAGCAAGATGAATCAAAAAGCTTTAACCAAGAAGCCAAAGAAATGGCAGAAGCCTTCTGACCTTTCCTAAAACCAGAAAAGATAACAAATAGACTAGAAGTCTTTCTGAAATCTGAATAGCTTCAACGTAATTTCAAAACTCTTACCACATCCAAAGAATGTAAGAATCTCTCCAAAGAATTCTTAGTATTAGGACACAAGGAAGGGACAATAATTCCTCTACTAATGTTGTTAAAATTCACAACTTTAGGTAAAAATTGAAAAGAAGACAGCAAAACCACCTTATCCTGATGAAAAATCAGAAAAAGGAGACTCACAAGAGAGCAGATAATTCAAAAACTGTTCTAGCTGAAGAGATGTCTAAAGGAACAATACTTTCCATGAAAGTAATTAAAATGTCCAAAGAAAGCATATGCTCAAACGTAAACGTGCCTGTAAAGCCCTTAGAACCAAATTAAGACTCCAAGGAGGAGAAATTGGCTTAAATGACAGACTTGATACGAACCAAAGCCTGAACAAAACAATGAATAACAGAAAGATTAGCAAATTTTTCTTTGAAAACAGCACAGAAAAAGCAGAGATTTGTCCTTGCAAGGAACTTGCAGACAAAAACCCTTATCTAAACCAGCCTGAAGAAAACTATAAAATCCTAGGAATTCTAAAAGAATGCCAAGAGAATTTATGAAAAAAAAGAGCATCAAGAGATGTAAATCTTTCAAACTCAATAATAAATCTTACTAGACACAGATTTACGAGCCTGCAACATAGTATTAATCACTGAGTCAAAGAACTTCTATGACTAAGTACTAAGCGTTAAAACTCCATACCATCAAATTAATAATTTGAGTTCCTGATGGAAAAAATGAATGTTAAGATATAAGGTCTGGCCTTAATGGAAGTGACCAAGATTGGCAACTGGACATCTGAACAAGAACCATATACCAAAACCTGTGTGGCCATGCTGGAGCCACCAGCAACACAAAAGATTGCTCCCTGATGATTTTGAAAATCACTCTAAAAAGAAGAACCAGAGGCGAAAAAATATAGGCAGATTGATGACTCCAAGGAAGTGTCAATGCATACACTGCTTCCGCCAGAGGATCCCCGGACCTGAATAGGCCCCTGGGAAGTTCCTTGTTTAGATGAGATGCCATCAGATCTGTTTCTGGAAGCCCACACATCTGAACAATTTGAAAAAAAACACATCTAGGTAAAGACCATTCTCCTGGATGTAAAGCTTGATTGACAGAGATAATCCGTTTCCCAATTGTCTATACCTGGGAAATGGACCGCAGAAATTAGACAGGAGCTGGATTTAATCCAAGCAAGTATCCGAGATACTTCTTTCACAGCCTAAGAACTGAGAGTCCCACCCTGATGATTGACATACGCCACAGTTGTGACATTGTCTGTCTGAAAAACAATAAACGTCTCTTTCTTCAAAAAGAAGCCAAAACTGAAGAACTCTGAAAAATGCACGGAGTTCCAAAATATCGATTGGTAATCTCGCCTCCTGAGATTTCCAAACCACTTGTGCTGACAGAGATCCCCAGACAGCCTCCCAACCTAAAAGACTTGCATCTGTAGTGATCATGGTCCAGGTTGAATGAACCGAAGAGACCCATAGAATTAAATGATGGTGATCTAACCACCAAATCAAAGATAGTTAAACATTGGGATTCAAGGATATAAAAAGTGATATCCTAGAATCCCTACACCATAAATTCAGTATAAAAAACTGGAAAGGTTTCTTATGAAAATGAGCAAAGGGAATCGAATCCAATGCTGCAGCCATAATACCAAAAACTTCCATGCATATAGCAACTGAAGGAAATAATAGAGACTGAAGGTTCCGACAAACGGAACCCAATAAAATTGTCACTTGTCTACTAGAAACAAAAGACATTAACACAATCTATCTGGAAACCTAAAAAAAAAGGTGACCCTTGTCTGAGGAATCAAAGAGCTTTTGATAAAAAGATCCTCTAACCATGTCTTGAAGAAACAACAAAAGTTGAATCGTATGAGATTCTGCAGAACGAAAAGACTGAGCCAGTACCACGAGACCATCCAAATAAGGAAACACTGAGAACCTTGAAAAGATTCTTAGAGCTGTCGCTAGACCAGAAGGAAAAGCAACAAATTGGTTATGCTTGTCAAAAAAAGAGAATCTCAGAAAATGAAAATAATCTGAATGAAAACAGAAAATGAAGATATGCATCTATTGTATCTATTGTGAACAAATAATGCCATTACTGACCAAAAAAGGCAGAATAGACCATATAAACTCCATTCTAAAAGATGGTATACTTATATGACAATTCAAAAAGATTTTCTATCTTTGAAATAATGAATAGTTTTGAATAAAACCCCCAAATCCTGTTCCTAAAAAGGAACTGGTATAAATACCCCAGAAAACTCCAGGTCTGAGCAGCGCCTTGAGCCCCAACGGGTGACCAGCCACGCTTCACAAGTACCCAATACCTATAGGACTGAAACGCACTTCAGGAAAGTGTGAGCCTTACTGGAATAGCTGGAATATGTTAGAGAGAGAAAAAATACTTCTCACAGACTGTTTTACTCTGAATCCTATTCTGTATCCAAATCTAAGAAGTTTGGACCGAATTGAACCAAACAAATTTATTAAAAAAGTCTTTACCTGCCCCTTACCAGCTAAGCTGGAATAAGAACTGCACCTAAATGCAAATTTGGGGAGCTGACTTTGCTTTTTAAAATGGCTTAAATTGAATGAAGAAAACTTCCAATTATAAACATGTTACTTGGGGAAGAATTTAGAATTCCGTTCCTTAGTAAGAAAAAAAAGCTTAATATTTAGCCTTAGAACTCAATCTTGCAGCCCAGAGTAACAGTTGAAGAATTGAATCCAATTGTGAACCAAATAATTGATTACTTTTGGAAAAAAACAAATATGGAATTTAGAAATCAAATTAGCATTCCAAGATTGAAATCATAAAGTTGTTCTAGCTAAAATAGCTAAAGACATAGATTAAACCTCATTTGCGAAAATATCAAAAAAATGACGACACAAATGAAATTATTAGCATGTTGATCAACTTAACAATGCTAAACAAATAATCCGATACTTGTTGCACTAAAGTATCCAACCAGAAAACTGAAGCAGTTGCAACATCAGACAAATAAATTACAGGTCTAAGAAAAGTATCTGAAAATAAATAATTTTCCTTAAATAAGATACAAGTTTCCCAAGGAAAAAAATAAATAAATACTATCTGCTATAGGAATAGTAGTATGTTAGCAAGAGTAGAGATAGTCCCATTAACTTGGGGGATCTTCCTCAAAACTGAAAACTAACTGCCGGCAAAGGATACAATTAAAAACCTTAAAGAAGGAATAAAAGAAATTCCCGGCCTATTCCATTCCCTAGTATCAGGAACTGGAAAAAACCTCTGAAGAAACCACAGAAGGTTAATAAGCAGAATTTAAATGTTAGCTAGTCTTAATCAAAAAGAACTAGTTACTTCAATATCCAAAATAATCAACACCTTTTCAACAAAAAACGAATGTACTCTATTTAAAAATAAAAAAGTAGATTTGTTAGTGTCAATATCTGATGAAGAATATTCTGAATGAGAAAATACACCATCAGAGAAGGATAATTCAGTATGTTGTTGGTCATTTGAAACTTCATCAACTAAATGAGAAGTTTAAAAAAGACCTAAAAATTTTATTAGAAGGCAGGATAGCAGACAAAGCCTTTATACTAGAATCAGAAAAATATTCTTATAAATTCCTAAATATATCTTGTACATAAGATTTAAAAAGAATAGCAATAGATAATGCATAAATACTAATGGACGCTGCATGTAAAAGTTTATCATAAAAACTTATTACAAACCATAGCTAAATATAAACATTCATAACATTAAAATAAATGAATTTAGCTTTGGTAGGACTGATATCAGTCATTAGGAATCCCTCATTTTTTGATTCAGGAACAGCTTTTAAAATATCTTGCAATATGTAATAGAATAAAACAACATATAAAGCAAAATGATCAAATTCCTTAAATGACAGTTTCAGGAATGGGAAAAAATGCAAAACAAACAAACCTCTAACAACCAGAAGCAACAAAAAATTGAGACTGAAATAATGTGAAAATAATGGCGCCAAGTATGACGCCCACATTTTTTGGCGCCAAGTAAGACGCCCACATTATTTGGCGCCAAGTATAACGCCCATATTTTTTGTCGCAAAAAAACGTCTGTAACACACATGCGTCAAAAAACGACTCAACCATGTGTAAACTTCTGGCGTCAACTATGGCGCCGGAAATGATGAAATTTTGCGCCAAAAAAGTTCGCGCCAAGAACAACACAATAAATTGAAGCATTTTCTGCCCCCGCGAGCCTAACAGCCCGCAAGGAAAAAAGTCAATTTGAAAATTTTTGAAGGTAAGAAAAAATATTTATTCATATGCATTTCCCAAAATAATGGAACTGACAGTCTGAAAGAAGGAATACTGATTGACCTGAATCATGGCAAATATAAGTTTAAAACATATATTTAGAACTTTACATATAAAGTGCCCAACCATAGCTTAGAGTGTCACAAATAAAATAAGACTTACTTACCCCAAGACACTCATCTACATATAGTAGATAGCCAAACCAGTACTGAAACGAGAATCAGTAGAGGTAATGGTATATAAGAGTATATCGTCGATCTGAAAAGGGAGGTAGGAGAAGAAATCTCTACGACCGATAACAGAGAACCTATGAAATAGATCCCCTAGACTCAGAGGAAGACCATTGTATTCAAATAGGCAATACTCTCTTCACATCCCTCTGACATTCACTGCACGCCGAGAGGAAAACCGGGGTTCAGCCTGCTGCGAAGCGCATATCAACGTAGAATCTAGCACAAACTTACTTCACCACCTCCATGGGAGGCAAAGTTTGTAAAACTGAATTGTGGGTGTGGTGAGGGGTGTATTTTAAGGTTTGGGAAACTTTGCCCCTCCTGGAAGGAATGTATATCCTATACGTCACTAGCTCATGGACTCTTGCTAGTTACATGAAAGAAATCTGAGTTTTACTTAGTTTTTTTGTACCGTCAGATATATACATATTGTTCTTTTGCTCTTTGACTATTGCATCATACCCTACTTTTCTGACGTGTACTTCTTTATATATAAAACCTCAATAAAAAAAAGAAGACTAGTGTATCCATCTGATGTGTTTAAAGATAAAAACACTTCCAATTTTGTGTCAGGAGATGGAACCACTCTTGGATGTCATTTCAGAGATTATCCCAGAAAAATATTTACATAACAAATTAGATATTACATCACTCATTTCTCGATAATACACCAGCAAAATCTGACATGCAGAAAAAGTTTATTCTAATAGTTAAAATGTCTGATTCTTGAAAAAAGCAAATCAATTGCTGAGATGTATAGGTTACTCTTAAAGGGACACTAACCCCAAAATGTTTCTGTCATGATTCAGGTAGAGAATACAATTTTAAACAACATTCCAATTTACTTCTATTATCTAATTTGCTTCATTCTTTAGTTATCCTTTGTTGAAGATATAGTAATGCACATGGGTGAACCAATTACACGAAGCATCTATGTGCAGCAACCAATCAGCAGCTACTGATGCTATCTAGATATGCTTTTAAGCAAATGATATCAAGACAATGAAGCAAATTAAATAATAGAAGTAAATTATAAAGTTGTTTAAAATCACATGCTCTTTCTGAATCATGAAAGAAAAAATGTGGGTTTCATGTCCCTTTAAGAAAAAACAGAAAATAAATCAAGACATGCTCAGTAGTGTTTTTATCAGTTTCCCTCAACTTGGATCTATAAAAGGATGTAACCATGGCAGTTGTTTCTGTTTCCTATGCATCTTATATATTATTGTCCCAGGATACAGCTGCAACTTCAGGAAATCTCTGTGGTTTCAGCAAGGAGCCCACACACGAACAGCTGACTATCCCCTCTGGACTTCAAATGCACAGTGAATGAATCCCCTTCAATTTAAATATTCAGTAACCTTATAAACACACTGTATAGAAAAAGTCCTGGCACACAAGCGCAGATGACACCCACCCCTGTGTCACTCAACAAGTCAGCTTCACTTCCAACTCAAATATTAAAAAGAATGAAAAATGTCTGATGTAAACTGCCCACACATTTTACAATGGTTTATTTTACACTAATTACACAAACACCGGCACTACGAAATACACCCAAAAGTATGACATAAGAATATTACACATTGCACTTTATGTAAACTGTCTTCAAAAGGATAAGTTACCAGCAATATATAAAATTATCTAAAACGGTGAGCAAATATTAAAAGGAACATAAAAATTCTAAAAGAAAATGTTAGAGCATTTTATTATGCAGTGTTCTACCCAGGGTCTATTTACTGGGTGCACCACCCAGCTGATGTTACTCACCACCCAGCTAAAATTTAAGCCAATATTAAGCTAAAATTAGCTAATATTAAATGTTTTTAATGTTTGCTGCACAAGTTAACAATAAATCAATGTATGTTAAATTATGCAAAAAATGTGTGCTTTGAATAGCTTAAGTAACATTCATAAAAAAAACAGATATTGCAAAGTATTAGACTTTCCCCACTCGGCTACTTCATGCCGCTACCCGGCAGAACATTTATTGAATGGGTTGCACATAACTGTGTTTAACCCCTGCAAAGAGATTAAACACATAGTTCGAAAGCTCCAGAGCAGCAATCTACTACTGGGAGCTAGCTGAACACAACTGGTGAACCAATAACAAGAGGTAAATGTGTGTAGTCACTGATCACCAGCTAGTCCCCAGTAGTGCTGTACTGCTGCTGAGCATGTATAGTTATATGCCTATTAAAGTAAATTTAATAATAGTAGTGAATTTAAAAGCATCTTAAAATAACATGCTCTAATATTTCAAAGTTTGATTTTGGACTTGTATGCCCCATTCTAGACCTTTTTCTGTGCAATTGGGCAGCTGGAGCGCAGGGTATTACAATTTCAGAGCTACATTAAAAAGTAAGTTGTAGTGCATCTTCATTACAACTGATGAATTAAACTCCATCTAAAATATCGCTAACATTCCGGATCTGAGTTTTCCCCTTAATCCTCAAATTAAACTTTCAGTTTCATCTTCTATTCAAATACCTTGCTTAGATTACTAAACTGAAGTGCTTTTTCTACTTTATAGATATAATTAGGCCAATGTTTGGAAATTAAAAACCGAATACAAAAGACAGCAGCACTAATTCTTCACAGCAAAGTTATGTGTTTATTGGGACATAAACAACTCTGTTGGTTATATCCCAATAAACACATAACTTTGCTGTGAAGAATTGGTGAAGCTGTCTTTTGTATACTGACTTTGCTTGGGTGAATACAGGACCCTGCAGTGTGCACCTACTTAAGCACATTGTTGCTGGAAATGAAAAACAACCATTATTTATCAAATACAACCAAACATATGACAGAGTAGGGTGCCTGACAGTAAAGGTATAGTTGTGCCACTGCAAAAGCGAAATAGCAAAAAGACCACAACACTATAAGTGCGTTTTGTTTTGTTTTTTTATAAATTAAAAAAAAAAAAAAAACACACACACAGCTACTAACATAAAACCTTCAAAATCTAAGACTGACTTGCATATTTACATAAAGCACCTGACTAGATTAGATTAGTTGGTGATGTGATAATTGCATAATCATTGCTACAACAACTGTAATCAAATTTCTTAAAATCACTTTTCTGCATACGGAAAGCATTTTGTGCCAAAATTAATTTAAAATTTATTTTAAAATCAACTACTGCCATTTAAATGTGTTGAATATAAAACAAGCTAGGAAATAACAAAAAATATCTTTACACATGTTTTTATAGGAGGTTTCTGATATCCCAATGCTATTGTTTTTTTCAAACTTTTTACTTATCCAAGACTTGTGGAAATTTCCAGCATCTCAGTACCATTCTGACCGGACACCAAAAAGATGTAATTTCCTGCACTACAGTAATATGAAATTGTTTTATTAATGAAGCCAGTAGTATATTGCAGCTGTTTAAATGTTAAAAGATAGGGTGCCGGCCATAAAAGGTCCCAATATCTGTGGGTGCTAGAGGGAGTCCAATTTTGTTTGGAATCCTGCTGCATTCATGCATATACCTGCTACAAGCAGCTGTTTAATATTGTACTGAACAGATTAATACCAAGTTTGCTGAGGATATGATCTCACATCCGGAACTTGACTGTTAAGTCACTAGGAAAGTGCCTAGCTTTGTTGCTTTAACAACCCCCATTAACCTGGGTTATGCAATGGCATTTGGGCTGCTTCTTCCAAACTCCACACTGGCTATTAAAGCACATTATGGCAACTACACTTAACTTTCTGGAAGAATTAAGAACCCTGCTAATAGGATACAGAGTTGCTTTTGTGGAAGTTCTGTGAGTTACGTTTAACTCTCTAACCACTGAAAAGGCCTACTACTATCTCCCGCATGAATCCTACGTTCTCTGGGAGTGATGGCGATGTGCATGACTCATAGGATAGAGGGTTTAACACATATTGGATAATCTCCAAAGACCTGAGACACTTCAATGATAGGCAAAGGCTGACAATGTTTATCAGGATAAAATCAACTGGTTTGGAAGACAGCACACAACCATCAATCTTCAAAAGGCACGGAATTCAGGCCTGCCACGTTACACTCAAATTCAAAATAATGCAGTGTGAATCCTGCATAATTAAAATAGGACCTTCATTAATTTCACTCAGGTTCCACAGGCATACAAACAACATTTCAGGACTGCTATAGGCCCTTACTCTTATAAGCTAAAACATTGTTTGTATGCCTGTGGACCCTATGTGAAATTACTAAAGGTCCTAATTTAATTTGACTGGATTCACATTGCTTTATTTTGAATGTTTATCAGGATGGCAACACTAAGTACTGCTGATACTAGAAGGCTGAAGGGGTAAGAGACAAAAGGAAAAAGCTATGACCATGAAGCATGCCAATAATATTGACCGCCTCAATTTCGGTTACATGCAAGAAAAGAAGTCCGTTGAATCTTTGGGAAGTTGCTACTTGCACAGTACTTAAATATATAAAAATTTCCAAGTGGAGACTAAGGCGAGTAGTCGGCAAAGCACAGCTGAAAATCACTACATTCACACATTAGAAGAATTTTAGACCTGCACCCCACTTTTGTCTTACTAGAGCTGGAAAATGTTGATCATTTCATATTTTTAGGTGATCAGCTATATATAGTTAATTAGCTATCATGCAATGTATTACACCGCAATTCAGATTGTGCTCTGTTTTACCATTATATTTACAGCCTATAATAGCTACTCTGCCTGAGACTCAGGAACTGATTATAGCTTAGGTATTATACAGCTGTAAGGTTATTATGTTTACAATAAGCGAGTTTCCAAATATTACCTGTAACTTTTATCCCTCTGTAGTTGCACACCTGTTTCAATGGTTTAGTCTGTTACTGTATATGTAGTGTTTTTTTGGCAATTTAACAAGCGTTTGACACTCAACATTTTAATAAGGGTAGCTGACATCTTAAAGGGACATTGAACCCAAATTGTTTTCTTTCGTGATCCAGATAGAGCATGACATTTTAAGCAACTTTCTAATTTACTCCTATTATCAAATTTTCTTCATTCTCTTGGTATCTTTATTTGAAATGTAAG
>NC_069502.1:914502924-914505424 GCF_027579735.1 Bombina bombina | reverse complement strand
CATTCTCGGAATTTATTGATGCTATAAATAGCAACAATATTGGTCTACAATTTACATCTGAATTATGTGCTAATACCATTAATTTTTTGGATATTTCTTTGGAAGGAACCAAACAGGGAAAGATAATCTGTAGTATCTATCGGAAACCATCTGCAGGCAATGCACTGCTGCATGCCAGCAGTTGCCATCCCCGACATGTCCCCTTTGCCGTAGCAAAGGGGCAGTTTGTCAGGGTTAGGAGGAACTGCACTCTGAATGACACTTTTTGTGAAAAATCACTAGAATTAAGTGATAGACTGAAAAGACGTGGTTATTCTAACCAAGTGGTTTCTAAAGCTAGAGAGCAGGTCTTAGACCTTGATAGGAACACTTTAATTCAAGGGTCTTCCACCAACACAGTCTCAGACACCCACCAAGGCGTTACTTTTGTAACAGATTTCAGCACACAATACACTGAAATATGCAGGATTGTTAAAAAACATTTCAAACTTCTCTCAGCTGACGATAAATTGGAAAATTGTGTCAAAACTGGTTTAAGATGTTCTTATCGGAGAGCGAAAACCTTGGCAAATGTTTTATCACCATCAATGTTACCTGAATTGAACAGACCTGTGAGTTCATGGTTAACTCACAAAGGTCTGTTCAAATGCAGACAAAAATGTCGGGTCTGCGAATACATCTTGGTGTCAAACATCTTTAAATCAGAAGTTACGGGTGACACTTTTCCAATCAACATCTGCCTAAAATGCACATCAACCTATGTAGTGTATCTTCTCACCTGCATATGCTGTCACCTACAGTATGTAGGATTAACTACTAATGAGGTGAAGGTCCGTATTCGTAACCATCTATCAACCATTCAAGCAGGAGAAGCGAGTACTCCTTTAGTCAGACACTTTGCACGTTGCCACAATACAGACATTAGTAGTTTAAAGTGAAGGTAAAGTTCGATTGTTTTGAATGAAATCCTATACATATCAATACAAATAAATGGCACTTTCATTCATTAAAATTTATATTTTTACTTTGATCCTTTGTTATCTCCGTTTTTATTTTGCAGCTCGCTATCTCATAAATCAGCCCGTTATTTTTCTTTTTTTTCTACATGCTGGTCACGTTTTTTCACCAGCCAATTGACTTTCTGGCCGTTGGTCTTGGACAATATGCGCATGTGTTAGTTTTTTTTTATCACACTGACAAGGCGAGCGCGGCCCCGCTTTGCGCATGGTTAATACAAACTGAGTTGTAAAACACACAGGACGAGATTACCGCATGCGCATTGTTGAGCATCAGCGAGTTGATGCGCATGCGCAGTTTGTATACTCGCCGTGCACGAGCCTTGTAGACACGTATAGAGCGGGTGGGACCGCTCTATACATCACAATATCAAAACTCAGGAAATGGCTAATGGGAGGAGTTTCAAACAGAACGGTAGGGAAAAAACAAAGCCCGATATTATATAAATAATTAATATTTTCAAAAAAATAACTTAGCGACTCTGTATTTCATATGCTTAAAAATCCAATACTGCAAAATGAACGCTGTAACTTTACCTTCACTTTAAGGTGGCAGGCTATAGAGAGGGTGGTATGCCCACCAAGAGGAGGTGATCGCGACAAACTGTTGCAGAAGAGGGAGATGTATTGGATATTTAAGCTTCAGACCAGAGTACCTCTGGGTCTGAATTCGGAATATGACCTAATAAATTTTTGGAAATAAAATTTTTGAAATGATCTGTTGGTCCATGCATCTCCCTTTTCTGTGACACAATCCTGTGATCACGGGTATCAATTTAGTCAAAGGATTTAATTTGGTATCCTAATACTTTAAATAACATTTAAATAGACGTGACAGCTTGACTGGTTGTATTGTGTCAACTCTCCCTAGTCCCATCCTTCTAGCAATTTTTCTAGTTAGTATTCTAGCAAGCAATTTTTGTCTAACAATTTTTTCTAACACTTTTCTAGAATTAATTCTAGTAAAAGTTTTTTTCTAGCAAACGTTTTCAGCAACTTCTGCTGGCAATTTTTCTAACTTTTCTAGTAATTGTTTCTGATAATTTTTCTAACAAAATCATGCATATATAAATATACACTATTTATCTAATACAGCTATATGTAATTGTTGAGCATTAATAAAATAACGCATTATTGGGTTCATTAGCACTATAACAACATTGATTCTGTTATTCCTTGTTTATATAAATATATAGAACTTAGTTTCCACAAGAGTGCTTAAGTTTAACCCATTATATTTATTTATTTCTGTATTCGTGTATATATTTGTATTTGTATATTCCCTTGCGTATGTATTATTCTTATTTTTCATGCATAGCGTACCAAGTTTCATGCATAGTTTATACGTTAGTTTAGCGCTGTGACTTCTGCATTGATAAATATTTATAGAATAAACTAGTAACTTACAAGAATCATTACACATTTGAACTATTAAGAGGCATTAATGTTTAAGTTGTATATATGGGGTTAAAAATCCCCAAGTG
>NC_069502.1:913582924-913590424 GCF_027579735.1 Bombina bombina | reverse complement strand
TCTCATTACGTGTACTATGTATAACAACAATTTTGGCTCATTCTGCTTTATTTTGACATGCTGACACGTATTGTTTAGGCTATTACAATTTGGCTTATAGGGACCAGAGTTAGGGACTTACCCATATAATAGGCATACAATTGCAATATAATATAGACTGCTTGGAGTCATTCTGACTCAGCATAGAATTTATATATGTATTGGGTAGTGCTGGGTTATGCCAGTAAGGGCATTTCTTGTTACCGGATTCTGTCAAACAGTGTGTATTTAGTTCACACGCAGCCCAATGACGTCATCACACTGAGCCTGCAGTTTGCGTCTCAGACACACATCGGGCGGCCACGCTGTCATCTCAGGCATGCTGTGTTTGTGCTACGGCTTTACAAATAATTTGCCTATCAGGTGGGTCCTGCATAAGTTGATAGTGATGCGATATTGTGTATTCTACAAGTATTGGTTAGGGACATTAGCCACAGATTGCATGTACAATCGCTTTGTCTTATTCTATCTCTGCCACATAAGGCTATATGATTAAACTTTATAGTACGCCATTTTTTGAAGTAATAACATGATCTGTTAACTCTGCCTATGACATCTACCAATAGTGACACTCATCGATTAGATTGTTTAATTAGTTGGTGTATTTAGATTCTCCAGGGGGCTGGCAATGCACACATTTTACATACACTTCGATACAAACACCATTACACCATTACACTTGTTCAGTGATACAATATATGTGTTAGGGGACACACAGATTTTTACTTATGCACTTTATTTACTTTGAAAGTAGGAGGATTCACATGTTATTTTTAACCTATTAATATGATATGGTTTTGGCGCAATTTTCACTGGGAGGGGTTTGTTTGGCTTTATATGTTCAGTCACTTGCAGTTTGTTTGTTGTCTGAGGAAGGGGAGTGTGTCCCCGAAACGTCACGCTTATTAAGTTTTCTTTTGAATTAAAGACCAGTGAGTGCCTTCCTTCACTGTGTGTGTATATATATATATATATATATATATATATATATATATATATAAAATACACATATCCCTAGGGTATGTCTAAAATTTCCTACTTAGAATATTTTTAAAGATGTATTTAAAAGTCATATTTCTATGAGTGGACTAGTAGTATAATCCAATAATTTCAGCATGACATCAATCAATATTTCAGGAACCCTAACAATATGTCATTTAATATTTTGCTATTATATTGTTACAGTTTTGAATATATCTCTTGATTAATTTTGAGTGCATAAGCTCATATCTATGATCCAGGGCATCAGTAATTATTAATTTATATGAAAACTATATAGACAATTGGTTTAAACTTTAAATCTTTAATCCCTTAAGGACCAACGTCGTACAGGGTACGTCTTACAAAAAAATGTCCTTAACAACCAAGGACGTACCCTGTACATCGTTGGTTCCTTCAAGTGGTGGATCCTGTTATTGCAGTGATGCCTAAATATTGAGGCATCCTGCAGGAACAGTTTTTAGCCATCGGATGTAGAGAGAGCCACTCTGTGGCCCTCTCTGCATCGGACATCGATGGCCATGATCGTTGGTGGGTGGGAGCTGATGTGGGAGGCGGGCGGGAGGCCATCAATGTTAGAAAGCAGTAAGAGGGGGCAGGACAGTGGATGGGGTCACCGGGGCGCGCACGGACTTGCGCGGGGTGGGAGCGGGTGGGAACACTACACTATGAGACATTCTAAGATAAAGTGGGAGAGAGGAGGGGGGAAATTTTGATCTAAGGGATCTGGGAGGGGGTGGGGGTTTGGTTTTTGAGGGGGGAAGCTACACTACAGAAAAATATGAAACCCCCCCCCAAAAAAAAAAAATAACAACATTTTATTGTAAACGGGTACTGGCAGACAGCTGCTAGTACCCAAGATGGTGCACAATAAGGTAGAGGAGGAAGGTTATAGAGCTTTTTGAGGGGGGATCAGGGAGGTTGGGGGCTAAGGGGGGATCCTACACAGCAGAATATGTGTTTAAAAAGCAAAAAAATAAACCCACTTATTTTATTACTGGCAGACTTTCTGCCAGTACTTAAGATGGCGGGGACAATTGTGGGGTCGGGGAGGGAAGAGAGCTGTTTGGGAAGGATCAGGGGGTGGGATGTCTCAGGTGATCTCTACACTAAAGCTAAAATTAACCCTGTGAGCAATACCTCATATCGGACACCGGGGACAACAGGAATTTGGAAAGTAGTTCAATTTTTCAGCTACAGGGAAAATATATTTCCTTATATATTTTTAAAATGTATATTTAATATACTTATTATTTCCTAGTATTAAAGGGACATTATACACTCCATTTTTCTTTGCATAAATGTTTTGTTGATGATATGTTTATATAGCTCATAAAGTTGTGTTTTTTTTAAATGTATAGTTTTGCTTATTTTAAATAACATTACTCTGATTTTCAGACTCCTAACTATGCCCCAAAGTTTTATGAGAATATCGTTAGCTACCTTCTCCAGCTTGCTCCTGTTTGTGTAAAGGGTCTTTTCATATGCAAAAGATCAATACTTTGGGATGTCTTCTAAAAAAAATATATACATGTCAAGGGATATTCAGGGATTCCTGAAAGATATCAATGTCCCAATGTAACTATCGCTAATTTTTTAAAAAAGGGGTTTGGAAATAGCAAATTGCTACTTGTACTTATTGCCCTATAACTTGCAAAAAAAGCAACGAACGTGTAAACATTGGGTATTTCTAAACTCAGGACAAAATTTAGAAACTATTTAACATGGGTGTTTTTTGGTGGTTGTAGATGTGTAACAGATTTTGGGGGTCAAAGTTAGAAAAAAGTGTGTTTTTCCATTTTTTTCTCATATTTTCTCTTTTTTTTTTTTACAGTAAATTATAAGATATAATGAAAATAATGGTATCTTAAGAAAGTCCATTTAATGGCGAGATATACGGTATATAATGTGTGGGTATAGTAAATGAGTAAGAGGAAAATTACAGCTAAACACAAACACCGCAAAAATGTAAAAATAGCCTTGGTCCCAAACGGACAGAAAATGGAAAAGTGCTGTGGTCCTTAAGGGGTTAAACTCTTATGCTTTCAAATTACACAGGTTAAATTATTTCTTGTGCTATAGTCAATAGAGATGCAATTCTGCATTTTGTGTATTTGAACTCAGCATGAAATAATTAACACTTTGATGATAAGGGCTATATTCCCTGAGAACCTGTGTAACGTCCACTTCTTCAGGCAGGAAACTCCTTATATTGAAGTACAAACCTTGGAATGCATGACATTATGAATAATTCCACATGGTTACTATGCTTTCTCTACCTGACTTTCAGTAACACACATTCCCTTACTACCCGTTGCTGATCTTAGTCTGAACACTTCTGACATATAATTAGCATGATTGTTTAAATTTTTTTAAATATATATGATCCCTAAACTTTTCCATGTGGACAACAAGAAAGGATCTTCATGGAATTATCTGCCTGTGAGCTTGACTTCATGACGACCCGTTCTCGTCATGTAGGGGGAGGGCCGTTCCGATTCTGCTGTCAGCAATCCCCCTCACTGCTGGTTACGATCATTGGTGGTGTAGTGGGCGGCACTCCCAAAGCTAAAGGTATAAGTGAAAAAACAATATTACGTGTTATAGAACTCTACTTGTCATAGTGACATAATGGTGATGTTACTAATAGTAGTGAAATCAATATGCTTAGGGGTTAAACCAAATCAGTTCCAATCGAGATACCTGTAAGTGACGTCAGACGCCAAGACACATGCGTCGCTTTCAAGTCACTAGGTAAGAGCTAAGACAGCTGCTGTGTTACGGCTCCACTGAGAATGCTGAGAAGACAAGGTAATACCAGCTAGAATCAAGGACTGAAAGTGCCTGATAAGTGTAACTCTTGCCTGCTACTAACGCTGAATATTGTTTACAAAATATTGAACTTTTAAATATTGCTACTGCTACGAAAGCTAAAGTTTGAACATTACGGATCCCTACTGGGAAGCTATTTTAGCCTCATTTAAGGCATACACCGTTATTTGCATGCTGCTGTAAATCTGTGATTATATGTAAGAAATAACTGCCATTTTTAAGCTATAGGCTATTTAGCATTGGTGAGACGTCCCAATTATCTATACTGTATCCTACCATTGGGTAGTCTTTGTAAGGTGTATGGGTCAATGAGACCAATTCTAGGAACGTATTTGTGAATCTTGCATCTTTTAACTCAATTTTGATATAAAAATATATTGTTTTAATTTTACCTTGTGAAAGTCTGATTTATAGCACTTTAGGATTGGGCACTCACTCACAACATATCTAAAAGATTATTCCAGTTTAGTTTAGTTGGACATATCTCATTTGTTAAGACCCTAAATTTAGTAAAATAGAGGTACTGTAAACATGTACACATACCCACTGTATCCTTATATGTAGGACACCAATTTGTAAAATATTGTCACATAAAATATACACTTATATGTTGGTCCATAGCGCAACTATTAATTCTTAAGGAAATTCCCATATAGGGAGATTTTGTTAACCTCTGAGCATATCAATTTCACTACTAATAGTAACATCACCATTATGTCACTATGACAAGTAGAGTTCTATAACACGTAATATTGTTTTTTCACTTATATCTTTAGCTAATCTTAGCGCACCTACTATTCTCTTTTTACCCAACACTTTCCTTTGGAAGATTGAAGGATCTTCCAACAACTGTAGGTGTCTGGTATTTTTAGTATTACCAGTGCACTACTATATCACCATATTAATATTATTAGGCACTCCCAAAGCTGCATGGAAGTGCCGGGGATATCTCTATGAATATACGTGGTAACATCACAGATGGGACGGGACCAGGAAGTGTTTGTCAGTAAAGGGAGCTGAATAGGGGGAGGTTGTTCAAGACCCCACGTTGAAAAGAGAATCTCCTCTTTCAAATTCAGTTGAAAAGCCACAAGCCCCTGAACATATTTTTTTTTTAAAGAAAGTAAAAACACATCATATTGGGTTTTGCTGGATAATGGGACTTTATAGGCTTGATAAAAAAAAATATTTAGAGACCCCTAATAAAATGTATTTAATTATAGACAAGTCACTCTTTTTACTACAAATATTAATTATGTCTGTGCAAGAATAAAATGCTTTTATTTCTGTACTGGCAGAAAGAGGCCCCTCTAGTTTATATTATAACCTCCAAAAGTCTGTATTGTCCCTATTTCACAATTGGCTTCCCCTGATGACAATTTAGTAAGGTGGTCAAAGTAACAATAGTGGTCATCTAGCCATTTTCAATATTATTTACTACAATATTAACAAAAATATATTTTGTAAATTTTTTGGCTGCATATTTCTCGCATGTCATGACTTATACATATAATAAAAATATATTGTGAATGTGATGGATTTGTATTGGTTAATTACTGAATTATGACTTACAATTGTGTTAAAGGGACAGTCAAGTCAAAATTAAACTTACATGATTCAGATAGGGCATGCAGTTTTAAACAACTTTCTAATTTACTTTTATCATCAACTTTGCTTTGTTCTCTTGGTATTCTTTGTTGAAAGCTAAATCAGGGTAGGCTCATATGCTAATTTCTAATCCATTAAAGGCCCCCTTCTTATCTTAGTCCATTTTGACAGTTTTTCACAGTTAGACACTGCTAATTCATGTGCGTCCTACAGGTAACACCGAGCTCACTCCCGTGGAGTTATTTATGAGTCAGCACCAATTGGCTTAAATGCAATTCTGTCAAAAGAACTGAGATAAGGGGCAGTCTGCCGAGGCCTAGATACAAGGTAATCACAGAATTAAAACGTTTATTTATATAATTAGTAGTACAAAAGATAAACAGAATAAATAAAGTATATTTATCCACAGGAAAAGACCGGTAATACAGCACTATTATAAATAAAGAATCATACAACTTGATCTTATAATCAAAAAGTAGAAAAAATATTTACTACATAAATAGAAAAATAATCACAGTTTGAAATATGGCAAAATCAAAAGCCATACAAGCTCATATAGCAGAAATCTTTTCCTGTAAAGACAGCGTTTTATCTATCTAGTTCCATCACCACTTTGCAATCAGTACGAGCTACTGGCGTCTTGCTCCACGTTAACCAACATACGTCACTGACATCACATGGTCCGGTCAGCCAATGCAGACGTATTCACCCCCTATTCATCTGGCTAGACGGGGCTTCCTCAAGGCTGTTCTCAATGCACCTAGCTCACAGGCTTAAATGCGTCAACTTGTTTCACCCTCTAGATGGGTGAAATATAGAGTCTTAAAGAGGTACTATCATGCCTATATTATGAAGACACACCTCCTTAGATCAAAAGATTACAATAAAGTTTTTTTTATATACATTATACACATGTATCAATAACATATCACTAGAGGCATTGATAAAAACTTTACCCTCTTATATAAGGCAACCTGTATATGCTGTAAAAAGTAAATTAACCTAAAAAACAAGCCATGTCAAGTTTTTCATTCATACTGTTGGGAGTAAGAGTGGACAGCTTAAAAATCCACCTGCATTCTTTTTGCAGGAGGATCTTGTCATTATCCCCACCTCTACCATGTAGGATACCCATATATATACATATAAATATCAAAGTGTCACGATTACTAGAATGGAACATCTCAAAATGCGTTGCTACACTGCTTGACAAAGCTTTTTGTTTTATGTCACCCCAATGTCAGTAATTGTATCTTTAAAGGCCTGCTTGGTTTTACCAACATAAAAGCTGGGGCAGTGCATAGTATAGAAGGCAAACAAGTCATACAATGTTACAATTGACAATTTTAAAAGACACTTTTAAAGACACTGCTATCTTTTGCTGAAAATTCTTTACCATCAATTTACATGCCAAGACAAATTGCCAAATTCTGTTTAGGAGCAAATTCTTCTCTGGGGTTCTGGACACATTACTACTTCGGACCAATCTATCCCTAATACTAGAGGCTCTTTTTTCCGTGAGGAAGTGAAAATCTTCTACCTCACAGGTCACATCTTCATCATTCAGAAGTATATTCCAATTTTTTTAAGAATGTCCCTCAGTGTATTCCAATGACAATTAAATTGCATCACTAGATGAATAGAAGAGGAGCATTCCTTCATTTTAGGGAAAAGGAGGTCATCCCTTTCTGTATGCCTAGCTTTACTTCTTGCTCTAGAGACTCACCTGTTAGCGTAGCTTCTGGCAAGGAATCTATTTTCCATCAAATCTGCATGTTTATCATATTTTTCCCTAGGGGAACAGTGTCTGCGTAAATGCAGAAACTGTCCTGTGGGAATCCCTTTCTTTAAATGGGCAGGGTGACGACTAGATGCTAAAAGTAAACTGTTGCCGTCTGTTTTCCAAAATAATCTGTTGTTAGAAGACCCATTCTCTTTTCTAACTTTTACATCCAGAAAAAATAACAGTCTCACTATGTTGCAGGGTTAGCAAAATATTTAGATTTTTCTGATTTCAATTCT